>NW_028182142.1:37500-267000 GCF_964271855.1 Acomys minous
CTACCTTTATAGACATGTCCTTTTTTATGTTTGGAAATTTTTCTTCTATGATTTTGTCAAATATATTTTAACATTATCAATCTAGAATTATTGTTACTCTCATACACCTATTATTTATGGGTTGGTATTCCATAATGTCCCAAATGTCCTGGGTGGCGTTGTGTTAAGAAATTTTAGATTTAACATTTTTTTGACGAATGACTCTTCTGTCATTGTATCATCAACCTCAGAGATTCTTTCTTCTATCTCTTGAACTTTTCCTGATGATTGCATACGTAGCTCCTTTTTATTTGCCAAGATTTTTCATTCCAGAATTCATTCAGTTTATGTTATCAGGGCATCTATTTCCATTTTAAGACCTGGAACAGTTTCATTCACCTGCTTGTTTATTTGTTTGTTGTGTGTTTGTTGGCATGGTTTTCATTAAGGAATATATTGATTCATTCCAATTTTGTTTCATTCTCTTTCCTTAATTTCTTTAAGAGAGTGTTTTTTCCTTCTTTATGAGTCTGTATCATATTTGTGAAGTTGTTCTTAAGGTCATTTTCTTGTGCTTTCACCTGCACTTAAATACTGCAGTCTTGTTATCTTAGGATAGTTGGGACCTCGTGCTGCCCTATGGCTTTGGCTATTTGTTGACTGTGTTCTCACACTGCAATTAAAACATGTAGATTTGAGGTGATTATATGACTCAGTGCTGATTTCTGAGTTTACATTTATTGCATGGTGTTATTGTCCTTGGCTTTTGTTTCTTTTTTGGTCTTCAAGTCTTTGAGGCCTGAATTTCTGACAGCTGACTTGAGAGTGTGTGATCAGGTTGGGGGCAAGGCTTCAGGTGACAAAATTGGCCTTTGGTGCAGCATGGAGTCTCTGTTCTTCTGACTGGTGTCACCTATACCTGTTCTTCTGGCCATACCCTTGGTCTTATGGAACTTTTCCTTTAATCTAGTATTCTCTGGGTAGGGATATATTTGTATACAGATATTGTTTAAATTTGACTTTGTCATGAAATATCTTGTTTTTTTCCATCTATGATAATTGAAAGCTTTTCTTGCTATGGGGTTCTGGAATAGGAAGTTTTCTGGGTATGATGTGGTTTCCAACAGTGTATATTTTATACACACAAAACAAGATGGCTCAAATAACAGTGCAGTATGATACACCTGGCATCCGGTAAAAGGAGAAACCTGAATATGCATTCATGATCAACTGCATTTCTGGCAGATATGAATCAGTGTGTGAAGTGTCCTGAAACTCACTATGCAAACCAAGAGAGGAACCAATGCTTACAGAAAACTGTGATATTTCTTGCCTATGATGAGCCCTTGGGGAAGACACTCAGCTTCACGTCCCTGGGCTTCTCCTCACTCACAGCTGTTGTTCTTGTTGTGTTTCTGAAACACAGAGACACTCCTATTGTCAAGGCCAATAACCGGCATCTCAGTTACATCCTGCTCATCACTCTGACCCTCTGTTTTCTCTGTCCCTTCCTCTTCATTGGCCATCCTAACACAGCCACCTGTGTCCTGCAGCAAAACATTTTTGGACTCCTTTTCAGTGTGGCTCTTTCTACTGTGTTGGCCAAAACTATCACTGTACTTATAGCCTTCAAGATCACTGCTCCAGGAAGAGTTAGGAGGTGGTTGCTGATCTCAAGAGCCCCTAATTTCATTATTGCCATCTGCACCATGATCCAAGTTGTGCTTTGTGGAATTTGGCTGGCAACTTCTCCTCCCTTTATTGATAAAGATGCTCACTCAGAATATAAACACATCATCATCATTTGCAACAAAGGATCAGCTATTGCCTTCCACTGCATCCTTGGATATCTGGGAGCCCTGGCCCTGGGGAGCTACTTTATGGCTTTCTTATCCAGAAATCTGCCTGACACATTCAATGAAGCCAAGTTTCTGGCTTTTAGCATGCTTGTGTTTTGCAGTGTCTGGGTCACCTTCCTCCCTGTCTACCATAGCACCAAGGGAAAGGTCATGGTGGCTATGGAAGTCTTCTCTATCTTGGCTTCCAGTGCATCAATCTTGGGCATCATCTTTGGCCCTAAGTGCTACATTATATTATTAAGGCCTGAACAGAACTCACTTCATTACATCAGGGACAGAAAATATGCTAGGAAGAAAGACCTTCTTAAATCCTAGCTCCTGTGTTTCTTAAATAACATCTTCGAAGGCTGATTGATTTTCACCCTCTCAGCAATCAAATATAACGTTACAATTTTCCCTTTGATACCATGGGTTTATTTAGGTAATCATTTAGCATAATTGGATTCTGTAGCCATTATGGCTTTTTTCTTTTTTTTCTTTTTTTGATTTATTTATTTATATTATATATTTTAATTTTTTACATATACATTCATATTATTATACATATGCACATTAAACTACCTATAGCAAGAAGAACCATGACACAATCAGAATTATACAAATGTTATATTCTTGGTGTTTTAGCTATTTGTATTTGACAGCCTTGAAGAAAACATGTTTCCTATCATGGTGCATCTAAAATTTTGAGTGTAAATCAATCTCCATCACATCTTGTCATTATCAACCTAAAACATCTATCTAAACCTAAAAACATCTTCATCCCTAAACAACTGAACTTAACTGTAAAACTTAGCTACTTGGTCTTCAATTCCATCAGAGACTTGAAAAGGAATAAACTTGATTACCTGAGTATATCGGGAGTGCATGTTTGTAGATTTCCAGATGTGAAGAGGACAGAGATAGTTTTCTACTTGAATAGTCATCCAAACTCTATTATGTTGGAGCATGTTCTTCAGCCTTCCAGCCGAATATATGTGACATACATATTTGTGAGGCAGAAACTATTGATGACTTGCTTACCCTGTCCTGGCAGAGTTTGGCAGAAAACTCTTCCTGCATCTAAGTTTGCCCTTTTTTAAGGCATATTTCTGTCTGTGGTAGAAATGAGGACATTTTGCTGAATGGCTTGTTTGCCACATTTGAAGCCAACTCCATAAGGAAATTCTTTGATGCTCATCATTCTATTTGAGGTAGGTTGGGTGTTGCCAGGAGATAACCTGTCTTATTGTCAGTGAATCTTTAAAATAATAAAAACAATTTAAGTACCATAGTCTGCATGTCTCTGAGGTTTTTTTAAGATGTTATCTAACTATCCTATCTTATCTTTCTGTACAATCATATTTATCTGTTGCACCTAAAATGTATATTCTTGTGATAAAAGTTGATTAGTGATTTATATGACCATGATTTGATCAGCTAACAATTAACTTGTATTACTTATTTGTTCTAAACAGTTTGCATTAGCACTTTCAAATTATGAAAGTAAACCTGGTATTATAATTGAGTTATATGGGTACAATACCTTATATTAGAGTAGAAATATTTATATATAATGTGTGTGAAGAATAAACTTACATTTGAATTCTATACAACTATACCTAGAATTAATCTTATTTTGTGTCTGTCTACAACATTCTATATGAGAGAATTAAGAATAACCTTTTGAGTGACAATTGAGGTAATAAGTTGAAGAGTAGATTCACCAATCTACTTATTGTTCTCTCTTCTCTATATATTTCTATATTCACCATTCTTTCTTTTCAACCCCTATCTCCAAACCTAAGGATGTAAAATAGGGGAAAAGAGAGACATTACTGAGTCTAAGACATCCTGTTTTCATGTGGAAATATATGCTGCACCTTTTTGTTCTACACTATTACTCTTGTGTTACTGGTTTAGTTTGCTGATGAAATCGTAATATATGAGTTCTTCCACTTAGTTCATTCAAATAGTTGATTAATTTTACAACAGTATCCAAAAACTGTGTTTCCTATATCAGTTATGTGTGTTAATGACAAGATTTGATATTTAATATAGAAATTTTGTGTCAATATATACACTTTTCTGGTGTTCTTAAAGGAATTTCAAAATAGTGTCATGCTTTCTTTTGGTATATGTTTTTATTTTCAAAAAAATCTGGTTTCTTTGCATTTGATATAACTTCTCATGAATATTATTCTATACCTGGTCAAGGCATAATGAGCTACATACAAAGTTACTAAGAATATAGGCCCTCATTTTATAACTCAATGCCAAATGTCAACAACAAAAACCAATTTTCTATCAGTATATAAAACCACTCTTTGAATTATGGTGATATCAAATGTGCAGATGTAGCTAATTCTAGTGACTCTGTGCTTATTTCTCGGTTTTATTCTAAACATCTAAGCCACCTTTATCCTTTCACTCCTTCACATTCTGTCATACTTTAAAAACTGGTATGTATTGATGTGTTTCTAAAATACATTAAAAGTGTTTTATTTTAATTATTTGCATATGTCCATTAGAAAATCAAATCTATAATTTTCTTCTTTACTGTATATCTTTCTTGTTTTGTTATTAGTGGAATGCCTGCTTTGGAAAAAGTTCTCTAATTATAGAATAACTTGAGAATAACTGGTTCTCATTCTTTTCAAAGATCTTCTAGAGACGCTAGTGAGAGGACTTAGTAGTTAAGAGCACTGGCTGGTATTCAGCAATAGTAGAATTTGATTCCCAACATACATATGATGGTTCTACTACCTATCTTGAGACCATCAGAACATCAATGAAGCACAAACACCTGAGAAACACAGCAGGTCCTGGAAACATAGCCAATGCCATGGACAACCAGATGGCAAAGTCTAGTGTAGGAGCACAACAAAACCAGGTCAATATGGCTTGACCAGAACAAAACAAAACAGAACAACAAAAAAAAGAGAGACTAGATATCCTAATGTAGCTGAAACACAAGAAAGTGACTTTAAATCTATTTTTTATGAAGTTGATAGAGGCATTTAAACAATAAATGAATAAAGTATCAAAGCAACACAGGAAAATACAATCAAATAAATAGACGCCATCGAAGACCTGCAGGAAAATACAATCTGATAGGTGAAGGAAATGAATAAAATGGCTCAAGACATGAAAATGGAAAGAGAATCAATAAAGAAAGCACAAATCTAAATATCCTGGAGAGAGAAATTTTAAGAAGAGAACAGGAGTCACAGGGGTAAGCATGAAAAACAGAATAAAAGAGATGAAGGACAGAATCTCAGGCATGGAAGATACAATTGAAGAAAGTGATACATCTGTCAAAGAAATATTAAATACAAAAATTCTTACAAGAAAACCTCCAAGAACTAAAGGGCAACATCAAAAGGTGAAATCTAAGAATAATTGGAATAGAAGAAATATTCTAGACACCAAGGACGAGAATTTATCAAGAAAACCATAGAAAAAATTTGCCCAACTTAAAGAAAGAGAAATCCCTAAACATGCAAGAAGCTTACAAAATACCAAGTATACTAGACCAGAAAAGAAATTCCAATTGCCACATAATAATCAAAATATTAAATCTAGAGAACAAAGAGAAAATATTCAAATTAGCAAGGGAAAAAGACCAAGTAGCATATAAAGGCAGTCCTATCAGACTCAAACCTGACTTCTCAACAGAGACTATGAAAGCCAGAAGGGGCCTGAAAGATGTTACACAGAAACTAAGAGTCCATACCTGTTATCCCAGACTACTATTACCAGCCAAGCTTTAAATGATGATAGAGGGAGAAAAATCACCTATTCAATTACCAAACAAACTTTAAACTATATCTATGCACAAAGCCTTCCTACAGAAGATAATAGAAGAAAAACTCAAACCCAACAAGGTCGACTTGATCCAAGAAAACAGAGGATAGAAATAACTTCATAACACCAAAACCAAAAGAAGACAAGCACATAAACATACTATCACCATCAGCACCACAGTAGAAGGAATTAACAACCATTGGACAGTAAAATCTATCAGCATCAATGGATACAAGTCTTCAATAAAAAGACGCAGGACAAAAGAATGTATATTTAAACAGGATCTGTCATTCTGATGCATACAAGAAATATATGCCATCAACAAAGTGAGAAATTACGCCAAAGTAAGGAGATGGGAAAAGGTTTTCCAAACAAACTCAAGGAGCAAGCTAAAATAACCTTGGTGATAGCTAATAAAGTAGACATCAACCAAAAATAAACAAAAAGATGGGAAAGGACACTTCATTCTCATAAAAGGAAAAATTCACCAAGAGAGAATCTCAATCCTGAACATCAATGCTCCCAAATACAAGCATACCCACAATTGTAAAACAAATATTATTAAAATTTAAATCACACTGATCCCCACACATCAATAGTGGGAGAATTCAATATCCCATTTATACCAATAGACAAATCATTGAAGCAGAAACTAAGATTTTGGAGAGATGGTTAAGAGGTCAAGAGCACTGTCTGTTCTTCCAACAGTCCTGAGTTCAATTCCCAGCATCCGCATAGTGGCTCATAACCATCTATAATGAGATCTAGTATCCTCTTGTGGCTGGCAGGCATACACATAGCCAGAATACTGTACAAATAATAAACAAATAATTTTTAAAAAAAGAAACAGAAACTAAATAGAGAAATAATAAAACTATCAGAGGTCATGAGTCATATGGGCCTAATGAATGTCTATACAGTGTCTCACCCAAATACAAAAGAGATTATTTTTCTCTCAGCATCACACAAAATCTTCTCCAAAATCAACCATATATTCAGTCAAAATACAAACTATAACTAATACAAGAAATTTGAATTAACCCAGTCTTCTTTATCAGATCACCATGGATTAATGGTAGACATCAACAACAACGGAAATAATGAAAAGACTGCATATTCATGGAAACTGAACCACACCTGGCTCAATGACAACTGAGTCATGGAAGAAATAAAGAAATTATAGACTTCTATAATTATATTAAAATAAAGGAAGAACATACACAAACTTATAGAACATCATAAAAGCAATGCTAAAGGGAAAGTTCATAGCCCTAAGTGCCTTCATGAAGAAATGGGAGAGAGAACTGAGAGATGGCTCAGAGGTTAAGAGCACTGACTGTTCTTCCACAAGTGCTGAGTTCAATGCCTATCAACCATATTGTAGCTCACAGCCATCAAGTGATCTGATGCACTTTTCTGGCCTGAAGGTGCAGAGGACTGTATTCATAATGACAAATGAATAAATATTTTTTAAAAAAGAAATTTGACAGACATCAGAAGGAGGCCTGTGTCTAGCCTGAGCAACACTCAGCTTAGAGCCCTCCTTGCTACTGGCTCCATCTCTCTGATTCACCAAAGACATAGACAGCAGTTAGCCACCAGAACCAGCAGAGCAGAGCTCTTTGCAGGACACATACCCCTTTGCCCTACATCCTGAGAAAGCTCGTGTCAGGTGAGCAACAGGCAGCACAAAGCCCTCTCTTATGCTGACTTCATCTGCTTGACCCACCTGGGACACAGAGAGCAGAGAGCAAATAGAGCCAGCAGAGGTGATCTGTTTCTGAGATCAGAGCTACATTGTCTCTCATCCCAAGGAGACCTGTGTCTGGCCCTAGCAACATTCAGGTTACAACCCTCTCTGGTGATGATTCCATCTGCCTCACCCAACGGAAATACAAATCTCAGTAATAGATCTGAGCCTGCAAATGTTAGCAGTACTTGGAACCAACCTCCATTTTCCGCCATCATGAGGAGGCCTATCAGGCCAAGGAACATTTCACTTACAGCACTATCTGCTGCTGACTCATGGCCTGTCAAACCCACCTGGGAGAAGAACAGCAGAGTGAACACCAGGTCTGTTAACACCAGAGACAACCTGATGGCTAAAGGTCAGCATAATAAAAAAATCAACAAAACCCAAGGTGATGTGACACCACATAAAACCAGCTTCCCTACCACAACAAGCCCAGAAGATACTGTTACACCTGAAGCACAAGAAAATGACTACAAATCTGAGCTTATGAAAATGAAAAGAACTTAAAGAAGGAGAAGAAATACAGGAAAATACATTCAAACAGATGAAGGAACTGAATAAACCCATAAAGAAATGTAGGAAAATACAATCAAAAGGGAGAAGGAAATAAGTATAACAGGTCAAGACCTAGAAATGAAACTAAAATCAATAAAGAAAACACAATCAAAGGTAATCTGGAGAAGGCATACCTAAGGTAGAGAACAGGAACAACAGATACATGTACCACCAACATAACGCATGACATGGAAGAAAAAAGTCTCAGATGTAGAATGTACAATTAAAGAGATTGAAACATCAGTAAAAGAAAATATTAAATCTAAAAACTTCATGACAAAAACATCCAAGAAATCTGGCACACTATGAAAAGACAAAACCTAAGAATGATAGTATTAGAAGAAGGAGAAGACTTCCAGCTCCAAAACCCACAAAATTTTTTCAACAAAATCATAGAAGAAATCTTCACCAACCTAAAGAAATAAATGCCTAGAAATATACAAGATGCTTAAAGAAGACCACATAGATTGGAACAGATAATAATATCCTTCCATGGCATAATAGTAAAATACTAAATCTATGGAGCAAATAAATAATATTAAAATCTACAAGGGAACAAGTAACTTACAATGGCATACCTATCAAAATCACACTCGATTTCTCAACAGAAACTCTGAAAGCTAGAAAATCTGAACAGATATCTTGCAGCCCATGGATGCCAACCCAACTGCTATACCCACCAAAGATTTCAATCAACAGAAATGGAGCAAACAGGGCATTTCATGAAAAACACAAAGTTTAAACTGTACATAGATACAAATTAAGCCCTACAGAATACTAGAAGGAAAACTCCAACTCAAGGAGGCTAAAGAAAATCAGGAAAAAATCAATGACATCACATCCACAAAACCAAAAGAAAGGAAGCACTTACATATGCCCTACCAGCATCATCAAAATAACAGGAATTAATAACTATTGGTTATTAATATCATTCAGCATCAATGGCCTCAACTCTTCAAACACATCTCAGCAAAACAAATAAATATTACCTCAGAGGAAAGGGCTGGAAAAAGGTTTTCCAAGCAAACAGACCCAAGACGTACGCTGGAGTGAACATTCTAATATCTAATAAAATACATTTTCAACCAAAGTTAATCAAAAGAGATGAGGGTGGCAGTTCATTCTCATTAACAGAAAAATGCACCAAGATGATGTCTCAATTCAAAACATCTATGCACTAAATGCAAGCTTACCCACATTCATAAAAGAAACATTAATGAATCTTAATCAAAAACCAAACTGAATACATTAATACTGGGAGACTTAAACAACTCACTCTCACCAATGCACAGTTCAAGACAGAAACTAAATGAAGAAATAAGAAAACTAACAGATGGCATGAGTCACCTAAAAACAAAAGAATATACCTTCCCTTTGGCACCCCCAATTGAACCTTCTCCAATATCAACCATATACTTATTCACAAAGCAAGCTTCAGCAGATACAAGAAGATTGAAATGACCACTTGCATCTTATCAGAACACCATGGATTACAGCTGGAACCCAACACAGAAACAGTAGAAACCCAAAAGATCCATGGAATCTGTAAGACTCTCTAGTTGATGAGCACTGGATCCAGGAGGGAATAAAGAAATCAAAGACTTTCTCAAATACAATTAAAATTGAAGGCACAACATACCCAAAGCCATCAGAAACAATGAAAGATTTACTAAGAGGAAAGTTCATTGCACTAAGCACCTGCCTAAAGAAGGAAGATAACCCATATTAGCAAATTAATAGCACTCCTGAAATCCCTAAAGGAAAAAGAAGCGGACACAGCAAAGAGGAGGAGGAGAGTTGAAATAATCAAACTCGGGGCTGAAGTCAATGAATTAGAAACAAAAACAATACAAAGAATCAGTGATATCAAGAACTGGTTTTTTGGTGAAATCAGCAAGATAGACAAATCCTTACCCAAACTAACTAAAAGGCAGAGGGAGTATCCAAATTAACAAAATCATAAATTAAAAGGTAGACATAAAAGCAAACACTAAGAAAACACAAAGAATTATGAAGTGTTAATTCAAAAGCCTGTATTCCATATCACTGGAAAATCTAAAGGAAATGCATACTTTTCTAAAGTTGAATCAAAATCAGGTAAACAGCTTAAACAGTCAGATAACTCCTAAGGAAATAGAGGCAGTCATTAAAATTCTCTCCCCCCCCTCAAAAAAAGCCCAGGTCCAGATGATTTTAGTGCAGAGTTCTACCTGACATTCAAAAAAGAGCTAATACCACTACTCCTCAAATGACTCCATGGAATAGAAACAGAAGCTGCATTGCCAAAATCATTCTATGAAGTTACTGTCACCATGATACCTAAAGCACAGAATGACTCAAGAAAGGAGAACTTCACACAAATTTCACTCATGAGAATTGACACAAAAATAATCAATAAAATACCCTCAAACTAAATTGACCAACACACCAAATACATCATCCACCATGATCAAGTACGTTTCATCTCAGTGATGTAGGTATGGTTCATCATACAGAAGTACATCAATGTAATTCACCATATACCCAAATTGAAAGAAAAAAACCACACAGTCATCTCATTAGATGCATAAAAGGCTTTTAACAAAATCCAACACCACTTCATGATGAAAGTTTTAGAGATATGGGGAATACAGGGCCCATACATAAACATAATAAAGGCTACACACAGGAACCCACAAATTAAATGAAAAGAAACTCAAAGCAAATCCAGCAAAATCAAAGACAAGACAAGAGTGTCTACTCTCACCATACCTCTTCAATATAGTACCTAAAGTTCTAGCCAGAGCAATAAGACAGCTAAAGAAGATCAGGGGGATACAAATCACAAATGGAAAAGTCAAAGTATTTTTATTCACTTATGATAGGATAGTATGCATAAGTGACCCCAAAGTACCACTAGAAAACTAGGGCTGATAAACACCATCATCAAAGTGGCTGTATATAAGATTATTTGAAAAGAATCAATATCCCTCCTGTGCACAAATGAAAAAAGGAGCTGAGAAAAAAATAAAGGAAATTACACCATTCCCAAGAGCCATTAATACTATAAAATATTTTGGTGTAACACTAAACAAGGAAAGCAAAGATATCTCTATCCCTGACTTCAGGGTCTATTACAGAGAAATAGTAATAAAAAGTGCATGATGCCAGCACAGAAAGAGACTGGTTGATCAATAGACTAAGACTGAAGACCCAAAAATAAACCCACAAAACTAAGGGCAGTTCATTTTTGACAAAGGAGACAAAACCATACAATTGAACTAAGAAAGCATCCTCAAAAAATGGTGATGGTCTAACTGGATGTTTACATGTAAAAAATATTGAAGTAGATCCATATATATCACCTTATACAAAATCAAGCTCTGGTGGATCAAAGACTTCAATCTAACATCAGACACATTAAATCTATTAGAAGAGAAAGTGGGGAAGAGCCTTGAACTCACTGACACAGGAGACAAATTCCTGATCAGAACATGAGGCTGTAATATCAATAATACATAAATGGGACTTTTTGAAAATGAAAATTTTGTCTTATGCAAAGGACATTATCAACAGACTGAAACAGCAGTCAACAGATTGAGAAAGATATTCACCAATCCAACATCTGAAAGAGTACTAATATCCAATATATTGAGTACTCAAAAAATGAATAAAAACAATCAAATTAGCCCTATTGAAAGTGTGTCAAACAGCTAAACAGAATTCACAAACAAGGAATATCAAATGGATGAGAAAAACTTAAAGAAATGTTAAATTTCCTTAGTCGTCAGAGAAATGCAAATAAAAATCTGAGATTGCATCTTACAACGATCAGAATGGCAAAGATAAAAAACTCAAGTGATGTGGTCTCTAAGATGGAAGCATCAAACATGCGTGGTATCTGATCTGCTGGGCAGAGACATGGCACCCAGTTGGGAGCTACAAACTGCAAGACCTTGAGAGCACTAGGTGCGAGGGGTATGCACATTGCAGAGCACAGGTGGGTCTGGCCTTGAGCCATCCCACTGGCCCACAGAGGACAGGTGACCATAGACTTGACCCATACCCACCTGTGATCTGCTCTGTTGCACTATATCAGGGATTCGATATCTGAAACTGAACTCTGGGTGGGAAAGCACCACAGTCTGGAGCTGCAGGCCTGGAGAAAATGCAGGAAAATGGGTGCTTCTGACCTCAGAATGACCCTTGAGTCCACAGAAATCCTCAGGGGCCTGAAACCACTCTGGCACCATATCCAAAGCCCAGTGCAGCTAAAAGGGGCATGGCTTACCTGTGCTCTCATTCTCATATCATCCTACAGTCCATGGAGGGTCGCAGGGCCCACACCAGGGACCAGGCAAATGTGGACACATTCATCAGCCACAGTTCCCTAGCCACATTCCCTCAGATTGACTGATCCAAGACAGCATGGTCTGAATGGATGGGGAAGGCATCTAGCCAGTCACCCCAATGGACTATTCTCTCACACATGGGAAGAACAGAACAGGCCTGAATAGATCAGGCAGATGGCAGCAACCACAGCACAGCAGGGGAGCCCAAGCTCTTGGGAGGGATTAAACTGGCCTGAGGGGATATGGCAGAACCCTAATCACCTACCATAACCCAATAGCCATTCCCACAAGCTCAGTCATAGCTTGTCCAGCTGCCACAACACAGCAGGAGTTCCCCCTGTACACTCAGACAGAAATGAACTGGCCTGAAGGGATCGGCCAGAACCCTAGCCAACTGCCACAAGCCAGAAGGCAGTATCTGCTCTCTTTAGCAGGACTGAATTTAGGCCCCACAGCCTGGACAGATCAGGCAAAATCCTAGGCACAGGCCATAAGCCAGAAGTGTTTCAAGCACTCTAGAGTGTACTGATCAGACGCACCCAAAGCGCCAATGGCTGAGGGCAGGGTTTTGAAGCAGAGCCATAGTCAGGATAACCAGCTTTACCTACAATACCTTGAACTGAACCTTGAGGTGCAGAGCACCAGCACCAGATTCTGCTGACCCAGTGGGCACCCCAGGGAGTAGAGCAAATTTCCTTGGAGCTGAAACCAGGTTTTCTACTTGATCCAGGAAACAGTTCTTTGATGCCCACAGGTGAGGGCCATCAACCTATCAACATTCACAAACAATCTACCTGTAATGACCAGTGAAAGATACGAAAGAATATCTCCCAAAATGAGAGACAGCAAAATAACTAAAAGAAAGTAAAAACAAAACAATATTGCATCTCCAGATTCCAGCTGTCCCAAAGAAATCAACCTTGAGAACTCACACACTATTGAAACACAAAAAATGACCTCAAATCCTTAGTAATGAAGATGATGATGGAGAAAATGAATAACATCCATAAACAAATGCAGGAAGATGCAGCCAAATATACTAAGGACATTAGAGAGGTACTGAAAGAAGTTGAGGAAAATACAATCATATAAAGGAAATAAATAAAACAGTCCAAGATCTGAAAATGAAAATGGAAATGATAATAAAAGCACAGACAGGAGAGTACCAGGAAGAAGAGAACTCAGAGAAGAAAGAAAGCAATACAAAGGTAAGCATCTCTAACAGAATTCAAGAAATGTAGGAACAAATCTTGAGAGTAGAAGATACAACCATAGAACTTGAAGGAACCATCAAAGAAAATGCTAACTCCGAAATAATCCTGACACAGAACATCCAAGAAATCAAGGATAGCATGAAAAGATGAAACATGAGGATAATAGACATTGAAGAAAGAGAAGATGCCTGGCTCCAAGACACAGAAAATAAGTTCAACAAATTATAGAAGAAAAATTTCCCTATTTAAAGAAGGAGATGCACATAAACATACAACAGAGCTACAGATTATCAAATAGAATAGACCAGAAAATATAATCTTCCCACCACTAATATTTAACACACAAAAGCACAGAAAAAAGAAAAAATATTAAAAGCAGCAAAGGAAAAGGACCAAGTAACCTATAAAGGCAAACCTACCAGAATTACAACAGATTTCTCAGCAGAGACCATAAAAGCCAAAAGGGCTTGGACAGACATCCTGCAAACCCAGAAATACCACAGATGCCAGTCCAGATTATAATACAGTGTGAGACATTCAGTAACCATAGATAGAGAAAACAAGATATTCTATGACACAGATGTTAGAAGAAGTTAAGCTCCCACCCAAAGTAACCAAATACAAACAAAAAGACACAGGAAATCAGAAACTTCACTGTTGTAAAAATATAACCACTGAAACATTCTTCTAACCATCATCAAAACCAAAAGATTTGATAGTCACTGATCATTAATACCACTCAACATCAGTGGTCTCAATTCTCTACTAAAAAGACACAGATTAAGTGAATGGATGCATAAACAAGACCCAACATTCTTATGCATTCAGGAAACACATCTCAGCCACAAGGATAGACATTACCTCAGGGTAAAATGTTAGAAAAAGTATTACAGGCAAACAAACACAATAGATTTTCAACCAAAATTAATCAAAAGAAATGAAGATGGTTACTTCACTCCATATCATCAAAGTTAAAGTCAACCAAGCAGACATCACAATTCTAAACATCTACACTCCCAATACAGGGCACCAACATTTGTAAAGGAACTATTTACAAAGTTTCAACCACACACTGATATTCTCCTCCCATATTCCTTTTATGATCTCCCTGAGAGATAGGGGCATAAAAATGCCAGGAAAGGGTGTGCCTCTTGCACTTCTAGCAAAATGTGGAGCCCTCGTCGCCACTAGGGTCCTGGCTGAAGAACTGAGGTAGTCAGTGTGAAAGCATGGGAGAGAGGATCATGGGAAGGAAAGAAATGGGGATGAGGACTCTCCACTCTCTTTCAGCCTCTGGACACCTGCCCAACCTCAGCTTTCCTCCTGCAAGGATGAGCCTTTACAGGCCTGCTCAGTCTACAGGTGGTCAGGCTGTGGGAAACTCCCAGGGCCATGCTTGCACACTTCCTACCAGCAGGTGCTTTTGTTTTTTTAATTGATCTCAGAGAAGCTGCTTCTCAGTGCTGGCTGTTTTCCCTGAAAGCACATGGCTCATTCCACATTTGGCTCTTTCCAGCAGTTGGCTTCCTCACTCAGCAGCTTGAAGACCCCCACCTCAGCACCCCTAGCAGTGAACACAGTCTGTGCAGCACACCAGGTTCTAAGGCAGGGCCTGCCAGGGTGCTGTTCACCAAGAACTCATGGACATTTAGAAATGTATGCGCACATGATCCTCCACCTTGCTATTAACACTTTAGAATATTTTCATTGGTGTCTTTCTTTTTATTTCTCATTTTGGTTTTTTGAGACAAAGTTTCACTGTGTAGCCTTGACTGTACTAGACTCGCTTTGTAGGCCATGTTGGCCTCCCTAAGGCCTGTGATTACAGGTGTGCAACAAAGCTCCTGGTTCACTGTGTTTTACTTAACATTTACAGGATTCTTACAGTACAGACTGCCTTTTGTCCTTTTCTAATTTAGCTGTTAATTGGATGTTTTCCAATGTAATTAGTCTGCCAGCAAAACTTTGATATTCTGTCATTTGAATTGCACTTTAGTTTGTCAGCTAGAAGACTTTTCTCTAATACAAATGGCACTTTGGTAACAGTACCTGCCAGCACAAATCTTTCATACATAATCTTTTCACTTCCTTATGATAGATTTTCTGCAAGACTTAGAATATTAGAAAAGTTTTAACAATCTGACTGAATTCTCTCCATTACAATCTTTAAAAATGTATTGATGTTTTTTATGTGAATATGAGTGTTCTTGTATTAGTTTATGTGCAGCATGTACAAGCAGGTGCCCTTGGAGAGCAGAGGGTATGGTGTCCTCTGGAAGGGCAGCTAGGATTACAAAAGTGGTTGTAAGTTGCCCTATATCAGTACTGGGTACTAAACCCAGCTCTCCCTAAAAGCAGAATGTGCTCTTAACCACTCAACATTATAATCTTTAATAGCATTTTGTGTGTGTGCTACTTGTAGTTAATAAAAAGAATGTAGTTTGCTGTTCCATGGCCAAACACCAAGAAGTTGCATTACTATCTGTGTGTTTCCATTTCTAGTTTGGCATTATATCTCCAAGAGGTGTATTTGGAAGGACTCTTATCATTCGCACACAGCAAGTTGAAAACATGACCCATACCTTGTATTTTAATGTGTTGGAAGATACAGGGGTCTTACAGAGCAGCTGTTAGCTGAGAAAGAAGCACACCAAGATAAGGGAATATTTTAAAAATCTAAAACCAGAGCATTAAAATAATTTAAAAACAACAACAACAGCTTATTTCCATAGTGTTCTGCCATGAGACACAGATGGCGCTGCCCATGGAGGTAGACCAGATGTCTCTTCCCACTGAAGTACACCAGATGGGTCTTCCTGTGGAGGTAGACCAGATGGCTCTGCCTGTGGAGGTAGACCAGATGGCTTTTTTTGTGGAGGCAGTCTAAATGGCTCTTTGGTGTATATCATCAAGATGGGAGTCACACAGCTGAGGGTTTGCTTGCAGGTTCCCCACTCGGGCCCACTGTCCCCCGAAGTTCAGATGTGGATGGTTGTCCATCTTAAAACTTTTTTTCTCCTTCCCATTCATGGAAGGAGGTGGACCAGATGTCCCTCCTGGACCTCCACAACTGAATGGAGGCAAACCAGATGTTCACTCTGGGCTTTTTTTCTTTATATCCTTTTTTATATTCCTTTTTGTTGATCCTTTTTTAATCCATTTAAATGCCTTTTAAATCCTTCTTACTAATCCTCCTCAATCCCCTTAGTCTCCCTTAATCTTCCTTTAAACCCCCTTAATCCTCACTTAATCCCCTTGAAAGCCACTTAATCTTCTCTTAATTCCCCTTTAAACCCCTTTAATCCTTTAAAAATATTTTATGTTATAACATACATATAAAGTACACATCAAGTATATGTACATTATGTATACCTGATATGTACTTGATATGTACTTTATATGTAGGTTATATGTATTCGATATGTAATTGATATGTACTTTATGTGTACTTTATATGTATTTTATGTATACTTGATGTGTACCTGATGTGTGCTTGACATGTACTTTATATATACGTTATATGTACTTGATATGTACTTTATATGGACTTTATGTTCACCAAAAGAACCATAACTGATTTAATGAGCCATTTACAGTTTCACTGTACCAGCCATGTGTACTTAGACATGCATGCCTTAATCATTGAGACAAGCATATGCTACTGACAGGATCAACCAGGTAGGAGTCCGGGCACAGGGGAAGAGAAGAAGGAGGTGGGGGAGAGATCTGAGACAGAGGGGTGAATCAAACCCATTGGTGTGGAGGGGAAATGGCTTAGAGGGTAAAGCACTTGCCATGCAATTGTGAGGAACTGAGGCCCAATCCCCATCACCCATATTGATGCAGATTTGTAGACTATCTTTTATTTCATCACTTGAGAAACCTTGGAAAATGAAAGTTAAAAACAATAGCTCAATAGGTAACTTCTAGTATTAAGTGGAAGTCTTTCATTCAAGATGCACAGTGGAGAATGATACATTGAGCTCCATGCTTCACTGGCCTGTGTACACATATGTGTGAACACTTGTAAGAGCATCCGCTTTATCAACATACATGAGAACTCACATACACAGAATAAATATAAATTTTTAAATGTTCTATATCTACTAAATTTGCATTTGCAAAATAGTTATGAAAGTATTTTGAATCACAAAAGGTGAGGCAGGAATTACTGAGACATATCTCTAAGACCAAACAGTCCTGGCTCCTTTCTCTCCTGGTTTCTCGGATGCCAAGTTGTTAGGAGCCATGTGTAAAGGCTCTGTCCTTAGGCACTGCTCTCCTGCTCTCTGAGGGAGAAAAATAATCACATGAATTGCTGACAGCATGATTAAATGAAATGTTCTGCAAAGTATACACTCAAGGTCTTCAGACTTTCAGAAAGAGTACACGGTAGCCTCTGGGCTGAGAGTTAGTTTTTCCAGCACCCAAATATGGAGAACATGGGATAGATAGAGAGATGGGAAAAGCACTTGTCTAGCATGCTTGAGGCTATGAGTTAAATATCAAGGCTGCTGTGGTATTGACTGCAAGCCCTCTTAAATCTATCCTTTGTTTTTTATTTTTCTTGCTTCAGTTTCTTATTTATGTTCTTTCATTATTTCTTAATCCTCACTACCTGATGTAGGATCTGTTCGATATTGTCAGAGTGAGCTTTAGCACCAGAACTTCCCTTTCATGTTCATCACTCACTGCAACTAAATTAGGCTTCATTCCCAGATAATGCTACATCACTAGCTCACATTGCTTGGCATTGCTTATCTCCTGGATGCAGGAAGTTAAAAAGCAATAAGAACTTACATGGAAGAGAAGCCATGGGGCTTGGCATGACCAGAGGATGAGAGATCGGAGCCAGACAAATGTTTAGAACAATTTTTTGAAGAGAATGACTCAATATACTGACACTCAGTGAAGATCGAGGTCAGGAAAGCACAGGTCTTTCTTCCCCTCTTGATACTCCTTCAAGCACCAGTTTCTCTTCACTCTCTCTGCTACAATATCTTCCATACTGACAACTGACTCAAGGGTTTCTTCTCATTGCCACAGAGGAGCTTACCACCTCCCTTAAGAAGAATGGAGAAAAGATAAGATATTTATTGAGAGATGCTTCCTAAGAGTTTTATCTGTTTTTCTTAGACCATGACTATATAACTACAACTTGAGGTGGAATATTCAATGAGACTCATGTTTCTGTACAAACAGCATGGTAGGCTGACAAATTGGACTGTGTGAAGCCAGTGAACCAAAGTGTTACCCTTCCCTTGTTCTTTACTCCACTATTCTCAGTACCAATTATTCAAATATGCTTCAGTAGTGATAATTCTTCTCTCCTTGGTATAGGAGCAGAGGGGCAGAATGAACGATCAGCAGAGTAGTAGAGTTGCATAGGAGCAGAGGACCAGATGGGCCAAACAGAAGAGAATAGAGTTGCATAGGAGCAGAAGGGCAGAGGAGCCAAGCAGCATAGGAGTAGGATTGTGTTGGATCAGACAGGCAGAGAGGCCAAGCAGCAGAGGAGTAGATTTGCATAGGAGCCAAGGGGCAGAAGGACCATGTATCAGAGGAGTAGATCTGACTAGAGCAGAAGGGCAGAGGGGCCAAAGAACAGAGGAGCAGAGTTCCATAGGAGCTCAGGGGCAGAGGAGTAGAGTTTCATAGCAGCAGAGGGGCAGAGGGGCTGAGCAGCAGAGAAGTAGAGTTGCATAGGACAAAATGGGCAGAGGGAACAAGCAGCAGAGAAGTAGATTTGCATAGGAGCAGAAGGGCAAAGGGGTAGAGTCAGGGTTATGGTCACAGAGCTTAGATTTAGTGAGAGAAGCTCACACGTGTGTTTTGAGTGTATTCAGTTTTTCATAGAAACCTTGACTTTGCTTTGAAAAACATGCATTACAGTGTGTTTCTTCCTGAAACACTCACATGTAGAAGTACTGTGCCTTCAAAAACTGACTGTTTTTACACATTTTCTGAACAAAGAAGGGACTTACTAATGTTATCTATGTATTTGTTCACTTTCATTGTAAATGATATTTTTTGCCTCAAGAGTGATGCCTTAGAGTACAGTACTTTTGCCTATTAATGCAGTTGTACTGGTTCAGAATAAGTGACTGTGCTAAGTGAAATCATTGTTTCTCTCTCTTTTTAGTCATCAGGAAGCTTAGTTTTAGTGAGAGAAGCTCTAAAATGTATGTTTTGAGTGTGTTTAGTTTTTCATAGGAACAGTGACTTTGCTTTGAAAAACGTGAGTTACAGTGTGTTTCTTCCTGAAACACACTCATGTGTAGAAGTACTGTGTGTTCCAATGAGTCATTGGTCTGGTTTGAGGCCTCTGGCTTCTGCTACACTATCTATACTGGATCTTCATTGGGACTCCTCTAGGATATCCTGTTGTTGCCCTGAGTCATGGAGGTCCTGCAACTTTGGATCTGCAGGACTGGTCCTTCACATGCTCCAGCAGTTCACAGGTGGGGTGGATATTGAAAGTGGACACTGTGTGACACACCATGACTCACTGCAGCTTCAATGACAAGATGTTTATATTTTTATTCTTTTACTTTCTTTTGGGGGGTAGGTTACAAGGGTGGAGAGTGGATTTGGAAGGACTGGGAGATGAGTGGGATTGGGGTGCATGATGTAACATTCACAAAGAATCAATTTAAAAATTTAAAAGAAAAAAGGAAGTACTGTGTCTTCAAAAACTGACTGATTTTACACATTTTCTGACCAAAGAAACAACTTCCTAACATGAGTATTGCTTTTGTTCAATTTCATAAGAAATAGGATTTTTGCCTCACAAGTGATACCTCAGAGTACACTACATTTGCCTATCCACAGAGTTGCACTGAACTTAGTGAAATCACTGTTTCTCTCGCCTTTTAGTGGTCAGGGAGTGCAGGTTTAGTGAGAGAAGCTCACACAAGTGTGTTTTGAATGTATTCAGTTCTTCATAGAAACAGTGACTTTACTCTGAAAAACATGCGTTACAGTGTGCTTCTTCCTGAAATACATCCATGTTTAGAAGTACTGTGCCTTCAGAAACTGTTTTTACACATATTCTGACCAAAGAAGCAACTTCCTAACATGAGTAATGCATTTGTTCAATTTCATTAGAAATGGTTATTTTCCCTCAGGAGCAATGCCTTATAGTACACTACTTTTGCATATCCACACAGTTGTGCTGGACTTAGTGAAATCACTGTTTCTCTCACTTTTCAGTGGCCAGGTAGTTTAGCTTTAGTGAGAGAAGCTCATGCAAGTGTCTTGTAAGTGTGTTCAATTTTTCATAGAAACAGTGACTTAGCTTTGAAAAACACGTGTTACTGTGTGTTTCTTCCTGAAACACACCCGTGTGTACAAGTACTGTGCCTTCAAAAACTGACTGTTTTTACAGTTTTTCTGACCAAAGAAACAATTTCTTAATGTGAGTGATGCATTTACTCAATTCTGTTCAAAACAGGTTTCTTGCCTCAGGTGTCCTATCTTAGAGTACATTAATTTTGTTTATCCACTCAGTTGGACTGGTTCTGAGTAAGTGAATGTGCTTAGTGAAATTAGTGATTCTCTCACTTCTTAGCAGTCAGGGAGCTTAGCACACAAGTGTGTTTCAAATGTATTCAGTTTTTCATAGAAACTGTGAAGTTGCTTTGAAAAACATGCATTACATTGTGTTTCTTCCTGAAACACACCCATGTGTAGAAGTACTGTGCCTTCAAAAGCTCATTTTTAAATACTTTTTCTGACCAAAGAAGTGTCTTCCTAATGTGAGCAATGCATTTGTTCAATTTGGAAGAAACAGGATTTTTGCCTCAAGAGTGACACCATAGAGTACACTACATTTGCCTATCCATGCAGTTGGACTGGACTTAGTGAAATCACTCTTTCCTCCGCATTCTATTGGTCAGAGAGCTTAGGTTTAGTGAGAGAAGCTCACAGAGGTGTGTTATTAGTGTATTTAGTTTTTCATATAAACAATGACTTTGTTTAGAAAAACATGCATTACAGTGTGTTTTCTCCTGAAACATGCCCATGTATAGAAGTACTGTGCCATCAAAAACTTACAGTTTTTAGATGTGTTCTAACCAAAGAAGCAATTTCCTAACTTGAGCGATGAATTTGTTCAATTTTCATAGACACAGGTTTTTTGTCTTAGCAGTGATGCCTTAGAGTACACTACTTTTGCCTATCAATGCAGTTAGAAAGTACTTAGTGAAATCACTGTTTCTCTCACTTTTTAGTGGCCAGGGAGCTCAGTTTCAGTGAGAGAAGCTCACACAGGTGTGTATTGATGTATACAGTTTTTCATAGATACAGTGAATTTCCTTGGAAAAACATGCATTATAGTATATTTCTTCCTGAAACACATCCATGTGTAGAAGTAATGTGCCTTCCAAAACTGTTTTTATGCGTTTTCTGAGAAAAGAAGCAACTTCGTAACCTGACGGTGCATTTGTTCCATTTCATTAGAAACAACTTTTTTTTTTTTTGCCTCAGGAAACTTTCCTTAGAGTACACTACTCTTGCTTATGCACATAGTTGGACTGGAGTTAGTGAAATGAATGTTTCAATTACTTTTTTATGGTCAGGGACCTTAGTTTTAGTGAGAAAAGCTCACAAAGGTGTGTTTTGAGTATATTCAGTTTTTCATAGTAACAGTGACTTTGCTTTGTAAAACATGTGTTTCAGTGTGTTTCTTCCTGAGACACATCCAGGTGTAGAAGTATTGTGCCTTCAATACTGAATATTTTTTACACGTTTTCTGACAAAATAAGCAATTTCCTAATGTAAGCAATGCATTTCTTCAATAAAGTTAAAAAAGTTTTTTTTGCTTCAGGAGTAATATCTTAGTGTATACTACTTTTGTTGATCAACACAGTTGGACTGGGTTTGAATAAGTGAATTTGCTTAGTAAAATCACTGTTTTTCTAACTTCTCAGTGGTCAGGGAGCTTAGTTTTAGTGAGAGAAACTCACAAATGTATGTTTCGAATGTTCAATTTTTCATAGAAACAGTGCCTTCAAAAACTGTTTGTACAGCTTTTCTGACCAAAGAAGCAACTTCCTAATGTGGGTGATGAATTTTTCAATTTTGTTAGAAACTGAGTTTTTGCCTCAGGTGTGATGCCTTAGAGTACACTTAGATCCACACAGTTGTACTGCAGTTATTGAAATCAATGTTTCTCTCACTTTTTAGTGGTCAGGAGCTTAATTACAGTGAGAGAAGCTTACTCGATTGTTTTTTGAGTGTATTCAGTTTTTTACAGAATTAATGACTTTGTCTTTAAAAACATGTGTTACAGTGTGTTTCTTCCAGAAATACACCCATGAGTAGAAGTACTGTGCCTTCAAAAACTTACTGTATTTACACGTTTTCTGACCAAAGAAGCAACTTGCTAACATGAGCAATGCATTTGTACTATTTCTTTAGAAACAGGATTTTTGCCTTAAGGGGGATGCCTTAGAGTACAGTACTTTTGCGTCTCGGGCTGTTGTGATGAACTTAGTGAAATCACTCTTTCTCTTACTCTTTAGTGGTCAGGGAGCTTAGTTTTAGTGAGAGAAGCTCACACAGATGTGTTTTGAGTGTATTCAGTTTTTCACAGAAGTAGTGAGTTTGCCTTGAAAAATATGCATTACAGAGTTTCCTGGCCTGTGGGACGAATTGAACCAGAATTCACCAGAAAGAGGGAGTGTGGACTGAAAGTAGGGTATAGAAATGCTGGAAATAACAAGTCAGGTCTTGACATTTCTGATCAAGAAGCTCTTTAATGCCGATGAGTAAGACTTTTTATAGCAAGGCCAATAATATGTATTCTGACTCCTCTCTCCCTAGGTCCCAGGCAAGAAGAACACAATAGCCTGAGTAACTCTTTGTAGGAAGTTCCTTAATACTCAGAGTAGCTCTCTGTATGGACTTGCTTCCTCCTCTAGGTGTCTCTCAATAGGGACTTCCCTACTTCTTTCAAAGGTAAATAGTCCAAGGATAGCCTGGAACACAAAGACCTCCTCTGGCAAAGCTCAGCAACTGTAAGGTCACAGCGTGCCGACTAAGCACAAGACTTCTGACATGGCAGAATTTAGCACTGCTCCTCACATCTGCCCTTTCTTAAAATAAAATTATGAAGAGCCTGTCTTAAGTTGGTGAGCAGGGCACTTATCTTTATCCGTCATTGGCACATGAATTCCATCATTCATAGCCTGTCTTAGGTCAGATAAGGCTCAGACTCACTCTTACCCATCTCTGGCTTGCCTCCATATCAGCACACGAAGATCTCTATGCCATTTGCCTATGCTTCTATTGGCTGTGATTGCTGAGACATGAGATGTGTGAGAAAGGACAGAAGGCACAGGCTATAATTTCGAGCCCTGCCATCCCCGCCAAGGATAATCCATACTGTAGACTACTGTTAATTCTAAGTAGATTATATCAAATTTGAGCCTAGCTGCATCCTACTCACAAGGAGTCTAGGAAAGTCTATCATGACACTGTAACTTGCTCAGTTGTCTCAAATCACTGATGTTCTAGTTAAGGCATTAATAATATTAATAAAGCAAAGGCAAAAACAACAGTAGATATGAGAATAATAACAGAATTACAAAAGAGATTTTATCACTCAACAGCACACCACAAGTCCCTTTTCAGTTCTTCACAGTCCTGCAGATGAAACTGACTGTAACAATTATGGTGGGAAAGTACTTATAAAGCTTAAAGTCTGGGTTTCAAGAAGGAAAATATTTTGGAGGGGTCCCTGCAAAGCACCGAGTCCAAAGTTCAGTCAGGCCCACAAGGAGGATGCCTCATAGGTACTGGAACACTTGAGTTCTTTCCTCCTCAAACACAGGGAAATAAGGCAGTAAGTGTCATTGATATACATTATCCCAAGAAGTAGGTTAAAGAAGAGTCAGGAATAAGTGTCCAATGAAGCTTCACCTCCAAGCTCAGGTTCATCAGCAAACTCACCCATGACAGCATCCACTTGATGCACAAGCCTCTCAGGTAGTGACCGTGCAGCATCATGTTCCTATGAGAAAACACAGAGCCTCGACCCCATATTAATACAGGGTCAGGTCCATTCCACTGTCCAGTTAAAGGATCCTTTCATTTCACTCTAGTGAAAGATGACTGAGTATTGCTGTGCCAGTATCGATTGGCTGCAGAATTTCCTTTGACATCAAGCAGTAAAAAATTTAAAATAAAGAGAACATGACTCAAAGGATCTTTTAGGTGACTGGGGGTAAAATTCTGCCTTCTTTACTCTTAGTAAATAGGTTTTTATGGTAGAATGAGATTATTCCACCATACCTTGTCCTTGAGGATTATAAGGAATACCTGTATTATGCTTTATGGAAAAAGAGTCACAAACTTTTTGAAAAGTTTTGTTGATGTACCCTGATACATTCTCTGTCTTGATAGCCTTAGGCATACCAATGTGAGAAAAGGCAGACAGACAGTGAGCAATTACATTTTTTGTGGCTTCTCCGGATTGAAGAGAAGCAATTAAATTTCCAGAATAAGTATCTTTAGACACATGAACATATTTAAACTCATAACTTCAGGTATATGAGTAACATCCATTTGCCAAAATTAGTTAGGGACCAGTCCTCTGTGATTAATTCCCAGATGTGGTACAGAAAGAAACTGAGGATATGTGGAGCATGCCGAAGTCTTAGACTTTGGCTATTAATATGATGTAAATCATGACCTTTTGAGCCTTTTTTACAATTGTAAGGCATACCAAATTTTTGGTAGCTGCATCTGCTAATGCATTACCTGCAGCCAAAGGTCCAGGTAAATCAGTGTGAGCTCTTAAATGTGACCTTTTGGTATTTTATCTGAGAAGAAAAAAGCTGAAATCCCAAATACCAATATGGATCTACCTTTTGAACGTTCTCAGGAGCTATTTGCAGACCAGACTGAGATAATTGAGTCTCCATAAAAGCATAACAAAAAAGCACTTGTTGTCCATCCTTTTCAGCAATAAGTATATCATCCATGTAATGAATGATATATAAATCAGAATATTTCTCTCTAACCTTTTGTAAAGTTGTATCTACAAATCTCTGACATAGGGTGGGGCTGATAGCCATTCCCTGAGGCAAAACTTGCCAATGATATCTCTTCATTGGCTCTTTAAAATTTACAGAAGGCACACTGAAAGCAAAGTGATGGCAATCTTTTGGGTGCAAGGAAATAGTGAAAACAATCCTTAATGTCTAAAACAATCTTAAAAGTATCCTTGGGAACAGGCACAGGAGAGGGCAATCCTGGCTGCAATGCTCCCATAAGTTGCATAGTCTCATTAACTCTTCTTAAATCCTGTAACATCCTCCATTTCCCTGATCTTTTCTTAATTTCAAAAATAGGAGTATTCCAGCGATAGGTAGATTCCACAATGTGTCCTGCAGCCAGTTGTTCCTGTACCAATGCCTGCACTGCCTGAATTTTTTCAGCAGTAAGGGGCCATTGATTTACCCATACAGGTTCATCCAATTTCCAGGTTATACTGTCTACATGGTATGCAATGTGGTCAATAGCATCTAGGAAAAACTTCCTAATCCTGCAGTCCCTAAATTTCCTTTAGCTTGAACAGGGTGAATAATACCTTTTTCATGCTTTCCTAACCCTTTTTTTCTGGGCAGATATCCTTCTTGCAGCATCTGTCATGTAACTACCTCATTTGGGCTACAGACCATAATTCTCATTTGTTCTAAGATGTCTCTTCCTCATAACTTTACTGTATAGCATGCAAGCCCCCTGATTCCCTTCTAAATCTTTCCACATGAGCAGATCAGCACTCTGCTCAGGGTTTTGAGACTGACCAATTCCTCTTAGACTGGTAATGGTAAGTTTCCTAGGCCAATGAACTGGCCAGTGTCATCTAGAAATAATAATAACAATGGTACTTGTGTCCAAGAGGCCCCAAAATTTTTTTCCATATAGAAAAAGCTTTACTTGATGACTTCTCTACCTATTGGCTGCACCCAACAAGCATCTGAGGGCCAAACTCCTTGAGTTCTCTCTGCATCTCCCAACAGGTTTGTTAATCAGCTGAGGCATAGCAATCAACATTAACTGGGCTATGCGCTGTTTAGGTTGAATCACAGAGATGCCAGTAGGTGAGCTAGCCATAATTTTTATTTTCCAGTAAAAACAGAGTCAACAGTTTCTGGGGCTACATGTAACCCTTTCATAACACTAGTGCTTCTACCTGCAATTAATCCCATCATCTCTGAAGGTAAAGGCCCATAAACTCCAGTAGGTAAAGCTTACATTCCCATCTCAGGGGTTAAAACTGTGTAGGCAGAGGGACTGTGGTCCAATCCTGCACTTCCTGGGTTTGTTCTGAATGGATTTGTAGGGTTCTGAGGAACAATTTTTACTGCCCCAACAACTTGTCTCGGGCTTTCTGGGGCCTGGGGCTGGCCCCAATTCCCACTTCCCAGTTTCTTAGGCAGAGGCTGTTCCACAGTGTCAGCTTGGGATCTATGTTCATTAGCCCAATGTTTACCGCGCCAGCAGCAAGGACAAGCTCCAGGGGAAGTTTTATTGCTCTCTTTGCTATAGTCTTTGAGCCTTTGTGGACAATTCTTCACTTGATGTCCTTGCTGACCACACCCAAAGCATCCCTGCCTTCCTTTCACCTGTAGAGTGAGCATAGATTGTACTGTTACTCCTTGAAAAGCTGCAGCTGTGGCCAATTCTTGATCAAAGGATGGGCCAATATCAGCACACAATTTAATATATTCTATCAAATCTGCTCTATTTTTGTAGGACTTAATTGCATTGGCATTTTCAAAGGCTAATTGTTTTACAAAAGGAATTCCACTTAGAGGATTGCCAAAAACTTTCTCTGCTACTTTAAGTAATTTATCCACAAACCCATGAAATTGTTCATCCAGTCCTTGCTTAATACTGGATAAGCTAATGCTCAGATTTCCCATTCCTCATTTTGTCACTCTCATGTCAGGGATCAAGAACATTCCTGATCAAAACCCAATTGGAAAAAAACATGGCAGATGTCTCTTCAAATCCATTAGTAACATTGTGACCATGCAATCTTTCACCAACTTTATCCCAAGTTTTTAAATTAACCACTTCTTCAAGAAACCATGGACATACTTCACTGACAAAATCTAAAAATTCATTCAACTGTCCTTTATTTAACCTTATTCCTCATATTTGAAGCTTGTTTTCCAATGTCTCTCTGAATAAATCATTACAATTGCTCTGACCTATATTTGCATTACTTACCTTGCCATTCCTCTGCGATGTGGGCTACTTCAGGGCAAACAGTCCACTTTTCTTTCACTTGTCTTTCCACCCAATGTCCCTCATTTAATTCCTCGTTTTCAGGCCCTCATCAGGTGCAGAATGATGTATCCCAGCCCGTGGGATGAATCGAACCAGGGTTCAACCTGAAAGAGGGAGTGTGGATTGAAAGTAGGGTACAGAGACATGAGAAATAATGAGTCAGGTCTGGACATTTCTGATCAAGATTCTCTTTAATGCTTATGAATAAGACTTTTTATAGAAATGTTATTAGCATCTATTCTGATCCCTCTCTCCCTAGGTCCCAGGCAAGAAGAACACAATAGCCTGAGTAGCTCTCTGTAGAAACTTCCTTAATCCTCTGAGTAGCTCTTTGTAAGGACTTCATTAATCCTTTGGGCATTTCTCAATAGAGACTTCCCTACCTCTTTCCAAGGTAAACAGTTCAAGGATAGCCTGGAACACAAAGACCTCCTTCGGCAAAACTCAGCAAATGGAAGGGCACAGCATGCAGCCCAAGCATGAGATTTCTGACATGGCAGAATTTATCATGACACTCCACACATACGCATACTTAGAAGTACTGTGCCTTCAAAAAACTGACTGTTTTTACACATTTTCAGCCCAAAGAAGCAACTTCCTAACGTGAGCGATGCATTTGTTCAATATCATTAGAAATGGGATTTCTGCCTCAGGGTGATGCCTTGGAGTTCACTACTTTTGCCTATCCCTGCAGTTGTACTGGACTTAGTGAAATCACTGTTTCACTCACTTTTTAGTGATCAGGGAGCATAGTTTTAGTGAGAGAAGCTCACATGGGTGTGTTTTGAGTGTATTCAGTTTTTCACAGAAATATTGATTTTTGCCTTGAAAAACATGCTTTACCTGTGTTTCTTCTAGAAACAGACCCAAAGTATAGAAATACTGAGTCTTCAAAAACTGTTTTTACACATTTTCAGACCAAAGAATCAACTTCCTGACATAAGTGATGCATTTGTTCAATATCGTTAGAAAGGGGATTTTTAAAAAAGATTTATACATTTATTATTTATACAGTGTTCTGCATTCATGTGAGCTTGCATGCCAGAAGAGGGCACCAGATCTCAGTATAGGTGGTTGTAAGCCACCATGTGGTTTCTGGGAATTGAACTCAGGACCTTTGGAAGAGCAGACAGGACTCTTAACCACTGAGCCATCTCTCCAGCCCCTAGAAATGGGATTTTTGCCTCAGGGGTGATGCCTTAGAGTACAATACTTTTTCCTAGCCATGTAGTTATACAGGCATAGTGAAATCACTGTTTCTCTCACTTTTTAGTGGTCAAGGAGCTTAGTTTTGATGAGAGAAGCTCTCAGGGGTGTGTTTTGATTGTATAAAATTTTCACAGAAATAATGACTTTGCCATGAAAAACATGTGTAACAGTATTTCTTCCGGAAACACACCCATGCATAGAAGTACTGTGCCTTCAAAAACTGACTGTACACGTTTTCTGACCAAAGAAGCAACTTCCTAACGTGAGAGATGCATTTGTTCAATTTCATTAAAAACGGGATTTTTGCCTCAGTGAGGATGCCTTAGAGTTCACTACTTTAGCCTATCCACACAGTTGTACTGTACTTAGCAAAATCATTGTTTCTCTCACTTTTTAGTGTTCAAGGAGCTTTCTTTCAGTGACATAAGCTCGCACGGGTGTGTTTTGAGTAAATTCAATTTTTCACTGAAATTGTGACTTTGCCATGAAAAGTGTGCATTACAGTGTTTTTTTTTTTTTCTGGAAACTCACATGTGCGTAGAAGTACTGTGTCTTCAAGGCTATTTGTGCATGTTTTCTGGTGAATGAAGCAACTTCATAATGTCAGTGACGCATTTGTTCAATTTTGCTAGAAACAGGATTTTTTCATCAGCGCAGATGCCTTAGAGTACAATACTTTTGCTTATGCAAGAAGTTGTACTGGACTTAGTGAAATCACTGTTTCTCTCACTTTTTACTGGTCAGGGAGATTAGTTTGAGTGAGAGAAGTTCTCACAGGTGTGTTTTGAGTGTATTTAGTTTTTCACAAAAATAGGGACCTTTCCTTGAAAAATATGCGTTACATTGTGTTTCTTCCAAAAACACAAACATGCCAAGAAGTGATGTGCCTTCAAAAACTGACTGTTTTGTACGTGTTTTCGGATCAAAGGAGGAACTTCCTAAGGTGAGCAATCCATTTGTTCAATTTCTATAGAAATGGGATTTCTGCCTCAGGAGGGATGCCTGAGAATACACTATTTTTGCCTATCCACAGAGTGAAATCACTGTTTCTCTCACTTTTTAGTGGTCGAGGAGCTCATTTTTAGTGAGAGAAGCTCACATGCGGGTGGGGGGGTGTTTCAGTGTATTCAGTTTTTAGCAAATATAGTGACTTTGCCTTAAAAAACATGTGTTACAGTGTATATCTCCCAGAAACATACTTAGATATACTGTGCCTTCTATACTGGCTGTTTTCACGCATTTTCTGACCAAACTTCTTAACATGAGCCATGCATTTGTAGGATTTCATTAGAAACAGGATTTTTGCCTCAAGGGGCATTCCCTAGTGTACACTACATTAGCCTATGTATGCAGTTGTATTGGACATAGTGAAATCATTGTTTCTGACACGTTTTAGTGTGGTCACGGTAGCTTAGTTTTATTGAGAGAAGTTCACATGGGTATGTTTTAAGTGTAATCAGGTTTTCAAAGAAATAGTGACTTTGTCTTGAAAAATATGCATTATAGTGTGTTTCTTCCAGAAACACACCCATATTAGAAGTACTGTGGCTTCAAAAACTGACTGTTTTCACATGTTTCCTGACCAAAGAAGCAACTTCCTAACATGAGCAATTCATTTGCTCAATTTTGGTGAAAACCGGGTTTTTGTCTCAAGAGGGGTGCCTTAAGAGTACACTACTTTCACCCATCAACACGTTTCTACTGGACTTAGTGAAATCACTGTTCTCTCAGTTTTTAGTGGTCAAGGAGCTGAGTTTTGGTGAGAGAAGCTCCCAGGGGTGTGTTTTAAGTGTATTTAATTTTTCACAGAAATAATGACTGCCATGAAATGCTTGCATTACAGTGCTTTTCTTCTGGAAATACACCCATGTGTAGAAGTACTGTGCCTTCAAAAACAAACTGTACACATTTTCTGACCAAAGAACCAACTTCCTAATGTGAGCGATGCATTTGTTCAATTTCATTAGAAACTGGAAATTTGCCTCAGGGAGGATTCCTTAGAGTATACTACATTTGCCTATCCATGCAGTTGTACTGGACTTAGTTAAATTTCTCTCACTTTTTAATGGTCAGAGACTTTGCCATTTTGTGTGAGAAGATCACACAGGTATGTTTTAAGTGTATTTACTTTTTAAAGAAACAGTGACTTTACCTTGAAAAATAGGTGTTACTGTGTGTTTCTTCCAGAAACAGACCCATACATAGAAGTACTGTAACTTCTAAAACTGACTGTTTTTACACATCTTCAGACCAAAGAATCAACTTCCTAACATAAGCTATGCATTTGTTCAATATCGTTAGAAACGGGATTTTTGCCTCAGGGGTGACACCTTAGAGTGCAACACTTTTGCCTATCCACACAGTTATACAGGTCTTAATGAAATCACTATTTCTCTCACTTTTCAGTGGTCAGGGAGCTGAGTTTTGGTGAGAGAAGCTCCCAGGGGTGTGTTTTGAATGTACTTAATTTTTCACAGAAATAATGACTGCCATGAAATACTTGCATTACAGTGCGTTTCTTCCAGAAACACACCCATGTGGAGAAGTACTGTGCCTTCAAAAACTGTTTGTATACATTTTCTGACCAAAGAACCAACTTCCTAACGTGAGAGACGCATTTGTTCAATTTCGTCAGAAACGGGATTTTTGCCTCAGTGAGGAGGCCTTAGAGTTCACTACTTTTGCCTATCCACGCAGTTGTATTGGACTTCGTGAAATCACTGTTTCTCTCACTTTTTAGTGGTCAAGGAGCTTTGTTTTAGTGACACAAGCTCTCACGGGTGTGTTTTGAGTGTATTTAGTTTTTCACTGAAATTGTGACTTTGCCAAGAAAAGCATGCATTACAGTGTGTGGTGTGTGTGTGTGTGTGTGTGTGTGTGTGTGTGTGTGTGTGTGTGTGTTTAGGAAAATCAGCATTTCTCTCATATTTCAGGAAGCAGAGACCTTAGGTTTAGTGACAGAATCTCACTGTGTTCAGTATTCCATAGAAACAGTAACTTTGCTTTCAGAGATATGTGTTATGGTACTGTTTCTCTCTGAAACAAACACGTGTGTAGAAGTACTATGCTTTCAAAAAACCATTCTTTTTCTACATGTTCTCAACAAAGAAAAAGTTACAGACCTAGGAGAGGCATTTGTTCAATTTTTTTAAAAACGGGCTTTTGCCTAGGAGTGATGGGATAGAGCACAGTACTTTTGCCTATCAATGTAAGTGTACAGGTTCTGAATAAATGACTGTGCTTAGTGAAATCAGAATTTCTCTCACTTTTTAGGGACCAAGGACCTTAGTTTTAGTGACAGATTCTCACACATGCTTTGTTCACTTTGTTCATTTTCCATAGAAACAGTGCCTTTGCTTTCAGAAACATACGTAACAGTGTTGATTCTTCCTGAAATAAACAAATGTGTAGAAGTACTATGCTTTCAAAAACGACTGTTTTTCAATGTTTTCTATGTAAAGTAACAAGTTACAAACCTAGCAGATGCATTTGTTCAATTTCTTTAGAAAAAGTTTTTTTCCTAAGGAGAGATGCCTTGCAGTACACTACGTTTGTCCATAAACGCAGTTGAATGAGTTCTGAATAAGTGATTGTGCTTAGTATATTCAACATTTTTCTGTTTTCTGAGAGCAGAGTCCTTAGTTTTAGTGACAGGATCTCACACATGTGTTTGTTCAGTGTGTCCAATTTTCCATAGAAACAGTGCCCTTGCTTTCAGAAACATGCATTACAGTGTTGTTTCTTCCTGAAACAAACACATGTGAAGAAGTACTGTGCTTTCAAAAATGACTGGTTTTTCTAACCAAAGAAACAAGTTACAAACCTAGGAGATGCATTTGTTAAATTTCTTTAGGTATGTTTTTTCCCTAAGGAGTGATGCCTTAGAGTACACTACTTTAGCCTGTCAACGATGTTATACAGGTTCTGAATAAGTGACTGTGCTTAGTGAAATCAGCACTTCTCTCACTTTTCAAGAAGAGACCTTAATTTTCATGACAGAATCCCACACGTTTGTTCTCTGTGTTCAGTTTTCCATAGAAACATTGACTTTACTTTCAGGAACATGTGTTACATTGTTGTGTCCTCCTGAAACAAACACCTCTGTTGAAGTAATATCCTTTCAAAAATTGCCCTGGCCCACCGGGGTTTGACTATCACACAGGAGGAGAATTTTCCTGTATAGAGACAGAACACTAGACATGTAGAAGGAGGAAGTCTGCATTCTGATCAAACCTCGTTTATTGAAAAATTTCACAGAGTTTATATAGGCACAGAGGCATGGGTATTTGCATAAGCAAGGGTTACTATGGATACCTAACTCTGGAATCTCCAACAGATGTCTACCTTTACAGCTGCTATAGTTGCAGAAGAGTGAAATTCCAGGAAAGTCGTGAAGGATCTGGTTAGTCAGGAAAAAGCTCCCAGAACTGCTGCTCGCAGGTAGCTGGCCTTTAATCTGATCTTATCAGTAGTCTTACCGGAAAAGGAGTAGCTCGGGGGTCTAGAATGACCAGCCCCCACAATAAACCACAACAGGTGTCTAACTGCCGACCTACGACAAGGTCAGCTAGTTTATGGTGAATGGCAGACTTCTGGAGAAATAGGAACCTAGGTTCTGACAAGACGGCTGAACATTGGCCATGTAACCCATCCCCTACATCTCCTCCCTCTCTTTATTAGAAGAAGAGGTAGATGGATCCATCATATATGGGTGAGCTTTGGTACCTGGAGGGAGCGGGCATTAACCAGAGGGGAGAAGCATTGACCTGATCCTCCTAGGTCCAGATTGGCCTACCAAGATGTCTTTTTGAGGAGGAGAGGGAGATCCTGGTCTGCTGTCTATGGGCATCCCCAACATACAGCAAACAAGACAGTTTTTGACATTAACCTCTATACAATCAGGTTTACTTCTCAGGGGACTCAGACGATCAGATCCTCCCCCTGTGGTACCTTGTCTACACCCCTTGCAGGTGCCCATGCCTTATGGCAGGCAATATCTGAGTATATGACATTCTCACCATGCCAAGGAAGGGGAAACGGAAGCACATTAGTGTTCCAGCTCATCATGGCCTTGGTCCGCCAAGTCAAGTCTATGATAATGCACCTGTATTGCTTGGGCATCTCAAGCATCTAGCTGTTGTTTTACAAAGGTAATAAAGCATCTAAAAGCCTAAGATGTGGCCTGATATTCATCTGAATAGACTTAGTCCACAAGCTCCAGCCTGTGAACATGGACCTGTATAGATTTTGCCCATATGGCAACCATTTGCTGTTTAACAAAGGCTATGAGTTTGCTAAAGAGAAGGGGTCCTAGCGATAGTAATATTACTAAGCCAAGCAAGGGACCTAAAAGAGGGAGATTTGGGAGGAACCTGTGGAGCCCATTCCAAAGGGGATTATGTAGGAGCTCTTTTCGCTGCTTTTCCAGGTCTTCTTGTAGCTTTTTAATCTTATCTCCAATGATCTCATGATCACTGGCAAACTCATCCATGCCAGCATCCACTTAACACACAAGCCTTTCAGGCAGCCAGTGTGCAGCATCATGTTCCTGTAAGAAAATATAAACAGAGCTTCCACCCCATATTCATACAGGGTGGGGTCCATTCCACTGGACCACAGTGAAAGGATCTTTCCATTTCACTCTAACGAAGGATGACTGAGTGCCAGAATCGATCAGCTGCGGAATTTCCTTTAGCATCAAGCAATTAAAAATTTAAAATAAAGTTCCCTCTTCTTTACTTTTTGTAAAATAAATTCTCTCTTCTTTATTTTTTGTAAAGAGGTTTTTATGGTAGAATGAGCTCATTCCACCACACCTTGTCTTTGAGGGTTATAAGGAATACCTGTAACATGCTTTATGAAAAAAAGTCACAAAAGGTTTGAAAAACTTTGTAGGCATACTCTATAGGCTTGTCATAATCTATATACGTTATGAATTGATTGGAGATAGCCTCTTCCACTAATGCCAAGGCTTTCCTAGCTTCAGCTATAAGCTCCCAGAGTGAGTTTGGAGAGGAATCTCCTTGTAAGATTTTGAATAAGGGCTATAAATCTCTAGTTGTTCATTTTAAATAAGTCTAAGCCAGTTTATATCACCAAGCAACTTTTGAAAAGCATTTAAAGTCTTTAAATGATCTACTCTCAATGTGATCTTTTTGGTGTTTTACCTGAGAAGGAAAAAGTTGGAATACCAAATACGAATATGGATCAGCCTTTTGGACTTTTTCAGGAGCTATTTGTAGACCAGACTGAGATAATTGGGTCTTCATAAAAGCATAACACAAAAGCACTTGTTGTCAATCCTTTTCAGTAATAAGTATATCATCCATGTAATGAATGATATATAAATCCGTATTTTTTTCCTAACCTTTCGTAAAGCTGTAGCTACAAATTTCTAACATAGGGTTGGACTGTTAGCCATTCCCTGAGGCAAAACTTGTCAATGATATCTTTTCATTGGTTCTCTGGAATTTATAGAATTCCTACTGAAAGCAAAGCTATGGCAATATTTTGGATGCAAGGGAACAGTGAAAAAACGATTCTTAAGGTCTACAACAATTTTAAAAGTACCCTTGGGAACAGCCATAGGAGAGGGCAATTCTGGCTGCAATGTTCCCATAAGTACTAAATCTAAAGTAAGTTTAAAAATTTACATCTCTGTAAGTAACTTAGCTTAAGAGAAAACTCAGTCATCAGGAAATACTAAATAAGTTAAATTTAAGCTGGAGTGGTAGTGTGCTCAGAAGGCACAGGTGGGCATCTAGACCCATACAATCATCTTGACACCTCCAAAAAGAGCTCAAATTTAACTAGTACCATCTATACAGTGTAAGAAAACAGTTATGATTTTACTCTTTGGTACTAACTTCCCTTTCCCTTCATTACCATGGTTCATCTTACTTTTAGAGACAGGACTTTGTTTTACCACTACCACTACCACTTCCAATTTCATACTGGTGCGGTCAGATCTTGAAACCCCCAAAAGACCACCAAGACTTGAAACTGCTGTAATTGCAAGAGGAATCTTTAATGTTTCAACTCAAGCTGGAATGTACATGGCACCAATTTAATAGTATTGAGAAGTGACCCCTGGGCGTTGATCTGAGAACCTTTTATAAGTCCCTTTCCTTCCAACACACCTAAAGCAGCGGGGTCTTAGCTTGGCAATTATCTATTGGTTGAGTAACATAAGGGGATCTAATGTCCAAAGGTGAGAGACTACTGAAAAAGGCTCTAACACTGCCCATGGCTTAGCTTTCTCTGTTCTCTTTGTTCACCACTTTGCCCAGGGAAGTGTCTGGTCTCTTATTAACTCTATCTCTCGTGGACAGGAAGGAATGTGGCCATAAAACTGGGTCTCTTAGCAACTCTATCTCTGGTGGGCCCTTCAGGTCAGTTGCTAGGTAATACTATCTCTGGTGGGGCTGCTCTTTGCAGCTGTGAGCTCAAATCTCCTTGCAGCTGTTTTCCTACCTTTTAAGTCTGTTTCTTCAAAGAACTTTATGACCCTAAGATAGGCACCAAGGTCATATGTGGTTCTGGTGGCCCATCTGGTTATGTGGCTTTTGGCCGTAGTTTCAGTGGCCATTGGGTGGGTTGCTTGGGAACTGTATCATGATAGCTCAGGAGGGAATGCAGCCCCAGTCATTCCCTGCTTGTCTCTTATATTGGGGGTTTAGCCAAATTTTAACATCTTTTAAGTCTTTCAATGCCTTCTTTTTCAGTGCTGAACATTACACGTGCGCGCGTGCACACACACACACACACACACACACACACACACACACACACACACACACACTGTTACTTTTCTGTTGTGATAAACACTCCAAACACAAGCAGAATAAGTTTTATTTTGACTTATACTACTAGACATTAGGAACCATAATGGTAGGGGAGGCATGGCTGCAAGTTACTAGAAGAAAAAGTTGGTTGTCCACTGAAAGAGAAATCTAGAAGTGGATAAGGCCACAAATTCTCAATGTTCTCACTAGATACATGTTACCTCCAGCAAGTCTTCACCTCCTAAAAGTTCCAGGGCCTCTTAGATATGACCACCAGCTAGGGACCAAGTGTTTAAAACATATGAAGTTAAGCATTTAGGGGAATTACTTATTCAAACCACCATATCCTATTTCTCAGGAATGCCTAGAGCCCTTTAGGGCCAGACCCCTATGTTAGGTTCCCAGTCTCACCATGGGAGGTGGAAAACGAGTTTTCCATTGAGTTTTACAATTAGCTCTTTCAGAATGAGATTCCTGGTATCAGATGGCAGTGGAGACTCAGGAGCTCCACGAGCCCATGATGATTACAAAGTGTTAGAGCCCTTTGTGTCACGCTAAGCATGGCAGAGGAAGGAGATTGAATCTTGAGACAAGTCAGAAAGCAGGTCTGGTGGGATATAGGCCTGACATGCTATGTACATTGGTCAGTACTAAACTAGTGGTGGCAATGGAGAGGGCTTCAGTAGCTGCCAAGGCAGCCATCACTGCCTGATCACTGGCATCTAGCCCTGGGCATCCAGATTTTCCCCCCAAATAAATGATAAGGCTCATACAGTCATGGTGGAGGAATGGCATGAGCATGAGAGAGCAAGCCAGCTAACCTTTATTTATAAACCTTAGGCAGTGGGGAGTGGTTTGTGGGTTTAATGCTTCTAATTTGAAGGGGCTAGAGGTGCCAGGATACTTAATCTACAGGCAGTGATACAGTACCTCATATAAATGAAGTAGCAGAGGGTCCTATCACAAGAAAGAAATATAGAATTTAACTATCCTATGGGTGGGGGAAGAACTAAGTATGATTAAAGGTCATTTGCTGAAGGCTTGGATCTCTTTATCATAGGGTGAGATACTCCCCAAAATCCCCAGGTGTTTGTTGAACAGGTTCATTCAGGAAACGGCTGGGCCTGTAATCTTGCCTGAGGGCTATGTGACACTCCATACAAGATCTTGTGTTCCCCAGATCAGGTAAAGTGAGAACCCTGCTGAGAAAAGGACTCCACCATAATAGATTGAGCTCAGTTGGCTATTCAGATACCCCAGACTTTGACCTTTCCAGAAGAGGCCCAGATAGAACATTCCAAGTAGAAAAAATTATGAGTGTGTGTGTGTGTGTGTGTGTGTGTGTGTGTGTGTGTGTGTGTGTTTGTACATATGCAAACCATGTAACCAAAGGGACTGGCCTGGAGCAAGAGTGAGGTCCAGATGTGTTCAAATGCTGAACTATCTCAAATGAAAGCAGCAGTGTTAAGAATTGCTCACTCTCTGTTCTGGGCCTGCATGTTCTGGTGCATGTAGTCTTGTGGCCCCACCTGCATTCCCCTGGAGGTCACATAGTTTGGTGACCAGGTTTTAGATTTTCTCATAAGGACATGTACAGCTAGCACTTGGAAATTCTTTTCCATTCAAATAAAGCATTCCCAGCACAGAAGCCACAGACAATAACATACACTCACTCTGAAAACCCCTACCTACTTCCCCAAGGTTTATGTAGCCCTTATTCCCATCCCCCCCAAAAGAGAGCTGTATCACTGGAAGAGCTGTGACATTGAAAAGGCTTTATCACTGAAAGAGCTATATCAAAGAAGACTTTTACCCCACTCTAGGCATTCACTGCCAGACAGAGATCCTGCTCCCAGCCTGCTCTGTTAAGCTTCATTGCTTTGAGCCAAGCATCTGCATGAATTGATGCCTGGACACCCCTGTTACAGGATATTGAATCCCATTTTGACCCCTGAGATTGTGAACTATAAGACATGTCTTTTGTTTGGTGCAGTTGAGCCCCAGTACAAACTTTTAGTCCAAGAGTTCTCTGTACACAGGATTTAATAAAGTTAACCCTAAGTCAAGAGGCAAAGCAAGAAACCATTTGACAGGTATTAAAGAGTAGGAGGGACTTTGAGTTGAGTGGTATTTAAGATAATGTGGAGAAGTAAAAGGGATTTTTAGCTCTTTAGCTCTTGAGCTCCTCAACTTGCTAGCTTTTGGCTTTTTGGTCTTTGAGCTAGCAAGCCTTTAGCCTTGGGTTGGGTGTTTTGGCCATTTCCTCTTGGGCTGTCAGTTGAACTAGTGAGCCTTTTGAGCCTTTTCCATCAGGATGTGAGCTGACTAAGAAGGGTCAGCTGGGTGCTTTTTCTGCTTCTCTGAGCTAGTCGGTTTTTACTCCAGCATCGGACTCCAAAGTCTTTATTGGTAAGATAGAACATTTGGGATTTTTGTTTTGTTTTGTTTTTTTGAGACAGGGTTTCTCTGTGTAGCCTTGGCTGTCCTGGACTCCCTTTGTAGACCAGGCTGGCTTCGAACTCACAGCGATCCGCCTACCTCTGCCTCCTGAGTGCTGGGATTAAAGGTGTGTGCCACCACGCCCGGCTGATCATTTGGGATTTTAAAAAAATAAAACAACACATCCCAAAGGGAAGAAGCAGGACCTGGGCTATGGAATGAGAATGATATGTGTGTGTGTGTGTGTGTGTGTGTGTGTGTGTGTGTGTGTGTGTATGCATGTGTGTGTGCATGTGTGTAGTATATATTCTTTTCACATGGTTTTCTTGGCACTCTTATAAAAGTGGATTAAATTAGCTCCTTTAATCAAAAGCTCTGAAAATAAGATATAATTTCATTGCCATTGTTCTAAAGTAACAATAGCAAGTAGGACATGGTATTCTTATAGATAAACTACAAAGTACTTTTCCTAGTTTTATATTACAGATATTTGGTGACTAGTATAGGCTCACTATTATTGACTGTGAATCTAAAGTACACAAGTGTTTATAATCTGTAATATATAATTTTGATGACAAGAAGAATTTAGTTTTTAGACACCTCACTCTTCTCTATGTGTTTTCTATCTGTTTTCTATGCTCTGTTCTTTTTTTTTTTTTTTTTTTTTTTTTTTTTTTTTTGTCTTCAATATTCCCATTCCTTAGTCCATTGATGTCAGGTGCTGATCTGAAAGTTGTTTGCTTTGAGAGAATTAGCATCTTAGTGTTGAATTTATAAAATAATACTCAAAGGATGCTTTGATGGGAAAGCAGACATGTCACTGAGCACATTGTCTTATCTTACAAAATTTATCTTTCTGTTTTATTAAACTATAAAAATCAAGCATTTGTCTTCACATTTTCTAATCTTGCTTCATATAGTTACATGGAAAGACATTGTCTTCTTGTCTGAAAACCAAACAAGACTTTTACTGCAATTCAAATTTACATGTGTGATGGATTTTAAGGAGAGCAGCCAAGTGAGGAACAAAACTATAGTATGAAGTAACGAAATATTCTTATTCATTCTCTAAAGCTTCTCTGTTGACCAATTCACCATCATAGAACTCAAAATGAATTAATTATTTTAATCTCACTTAACGTTTATGCTGGAGGAAAACAAGCCCCAAACAGAGTTTGGTTTTAGAGAAAAAAAACAGTAAGATACAAGATTGGTCTTTAGATTAAATGAATTTTAGCCTTTTTCAGGCACCATAGTCCCAGCTTGTCTTCCTCAGGAGATCTTTATGTGACAGTCTCCTTCAACCAACATCCAGTTGGGTATTTGATAAATGACAGATTTAGCTCTGACACCATGAATTACTAATGCTGAACAATTTTCCATTTCTCCACTTATTTAGCTGCTGCCTTGTGTATCTGACCTGTTTAAGAGTGGGCACATGCAGATGATCCAAGGTGGCAGTGTTGAACACAGCACTGTAGGGTGGAGACTAGGGACCTGGCTGGGAGCTACAGACCAAAAGACCTGGAGACCTTAGGTGAGAGAGGTCAGCACAGTGGGTCTGGCCTCAGGCCATCCAACTGGCCCATGGAGGATGGGTGCTGAGTCCCCAGTCTGGACCCACACCTGCCTATGAACTGCAGCCGTGCTCTATATCACAGATTCAGTATCTGAGACTGAACTGTGGGTAGTGAAGCATGGGAGTCCACATCTGCTGGCCTAGGGAGAACCCAGGAGAACGGGTGGATCTGACTTCAGATCACCGCCAGTCCACAGAAAGCCCAGGGGCCGTTGACTACATGGGCATGATATCCAAAGCCCAGTGCAGCCTATTGTGTCATACCTGTTCTTGTTGGACCCTAGAGTCTACTCGGGTGGGGGGTCGTCGTGAGAGACCACTGGAGGACCACAATGTTGATGCAAAAGCACAAGGTTTATTGCTGACGCGCGTCAGGGGACCTCAGCACTCACTTGGGAGGGAAGCACCATGAGTCACTGTTACAGGCTAAAACTGCAAAGGTTAGGAGGGGCTGTGTGCCCTATGTTAGGATTGGCTCTGGTGGTCGCTAAGGGTGCTTGTCTAAATGTTACTGGCTATTGCAGGGGTCATTGATCTTGGGGGCCATTCTTGGCAGGGAGGGGTGTTGGGGAGTTTCCAGAGAATTTCCAGATGGTATTTTTCTGAGAATTGTTTATCTTAGTTGAAATTGTTTATCTTGGTTGGCCACCTTGATCTCAGAAACTGAAACTGGCCTTCAATTCTTTCTGGGTCACTTTCCCAAGCTTGTCTGGGTCACGTTCCCAGGCTTAGACTGAGAGAGAGAGCCTTACAATCCCCCCTTGAGTTTTTTAACTGGCCTTAATCTTAAGGCGTGTCCCCATTTCTGAGGGCTTGGTACTGTTGAGTTAGGATCAGGGCCTGAGTTATATTGAGACGATCTCGAATAAAGGCAAGAAGCCGGTTAAGGATACAGGGCCCAAAAGTTAAAAGTAAGAAAAGGATCAGACATTGTCCTTTTTGTTTTATTTAACTTTTCCGGTGTTTAATCCTTGGATCCAGCTGTGGTGGGTATTAGCACGTCAAAGCGGATGCTGGTCTCTAGGGTCCGGCTGCATCGTTTCTGACGGGGAGACCAATCTGCATCTTGGAATGTAGGTGGAGCATGGCGGCGGCGGCAGCTGGGGGGCAGGTCGGTCTGCCTGAGCGCAGCAGCAGCAGCAGCAACAGCTCAGCACGCCAGCTCAAAACTAGCTCAGCAAATGAATAGGCCCCCTAAAGGACATCTTTCTGAGCCCCCCCCTCCACCGGCCACAGGACTGGCTGCAGGGAGCAGGGAGGAACCGAGCTGGAATTTAACCAGAAGGAAGGTCACAGGGGGCCTCGTTAAATCAGGCGGAGGGTTGGGAAAGTTAGAGGGTGCAAAACCCAGAGAAGAGCTGGGTTTCTGTGGCTAATGAGCCTGGGACCAAGGGGCCGGTGGCGGGGAGCATCAGTGTGGCCTTTACGGGGTAGCTCTGAGTCACTCCATTTCCCTATTCCCTGGCACCTTGTATTTAAAGCGAGCTGCTCAAATTTACCCATGGGGCAGCTTTGAGAGCCAGAAAATGAAAACAAACTTAAAATTATATTTTAAAAATTATATAAATGAGAGACGATGTCAAGGACCGTTGGATATCCTGTGCAAGCCTTATCAGAGTCAGTAACAGGCTTTAATTTGCCTCTGGCATGCATTTTTATCTTTGTTAGACCCATAGACCTAATAATAGCAGGCTTGAATTACATATCTAAAAGATACTGCAAACCTTCTGAGGTTGTTGGCACATTAGAAGGAAATTAGAGATTTACAAGTCCTGATCGTGTTTCTGATACAGCGAAGCCAAGGAAAGAGGCACTGAGGCTGTATTGATTGTTGTGCCCAGCAGGGCTTTGGTTCTTGAGAGTTTAAAAAAAAATGGCACTTACACTCATTACTGCTTCTTTTCTGTTTGATCCATATTCTTACCCATCTAAGCTATCAACTTAGAGAATACACATTTATGCCAAAGAATGCCATACTATGCTACCCACAAATCTCACTAATATGACTTACTTTAAAAGTTGGCTGCCTGAAAACTATGGCGTCTTGTTACAAATACATATGTACTAATTTCTTGACTTTAAAAAAGAAAAGTTCCACTAAAAAAATAATCATGAGCCATTATTTTATATACCTTTTAAAAATTATTTATTTATTTAATATATATGAGTGCTTCTGCTTTCATGCACAACAGAAGAGGGAATCAGATCCCATTACAGATAGTTTGAGCCACCATGTGGTTGTTAGGACTTGAACTCAGGACCTGGGGAAGAGCAACCAGTGCTCTTAACCACTGAGCCTCTTTTTAGTCACCATTTATTTCATATCTACTATGTATTTATTCATTACATGTGTGTGTGGTACGCCTGTGTGTGGTGTGGAGTGTGTGTGTGTGTGTGTGGCATATGTATGTGATGTATGTGTGTGTGATATGTGCCTATAGTGTGGTATGGTACTCTGTGTGTGTGTGTGTGTGTGTGTGTGTGTGTGTGTGTATTATATGTGGTATGCATGTGTGTGGTATGGTGTGGTGCCTTATGTATGTGGTATATATAAGTGAGTGCGGTGTGTTTGTATGGTATGCATGTTTGTTTGTGTATCTGTGCTGTGTGTGGTGTGGTATGGGTGGTGTTTTGTGTGGTGTGTGTGTGTGTGTGTTGTATGTGTTTATGTCCATGCACATGCATGCAGAGGCCAGGGACTACAATTAGCTATTATCCTCAGTCCTTTTGTGAGACCAGGTCTCTCTCTGAGCCTCCATGGTCAACACGCCCCCAGGATTGTCCCATTTCTATTTTACCAGTCCTAGGATTATAGGTCTGTGCCACCTAGACTGGCCTATTATGTGGAGGCTGGGGATATAAACTCAAATCCTCATGCCCGTGCATTTTACCCACTGAGCCATATCACCAGCCCTACGAACCTCTTTTTTAATGCAAATATGTTTAGAACTAATGAACAAATTTGATGCCATCTCTAAAAGACAAGCTGGAACATCCTTAAAAATTCTGTCTGATTCTCCTGTTTTCATTTCTAAAAAAGACACTATGTAACACGCACTCTTGCTTTTAGTCTCTATGGCTATCCACCATGTCTTCCAGAACGTTTGAAAGAGTAGTTGCTGGTAATTTCCACTAAAAATAGATTCTACCATATAACAGGCGTATTGCAGTTAACTGTCGGCAAATATTTCATGTCATCCTTACCGGCACTGCAGCTACGCTACCGTGTCTTTAGAGATAGGAGAGGGGTTGCAATTAGATGGGGAGCATCACAGGCTTTCACACCCAGTCTTGTGGACTGTGTACAGCTTACCTTTGTTCATTCAAATATTGATTTCTTTACTCTACTCTCTGGATCAATCTGGACATTGCATTGTGTTGTTTATTCTAAGTATTTCTTTTGGGATGAAGGAGCCTCAGTTGAGAAAATGCTTCCACCAGATTGGCCTGTGGGGGTGTCTGTCAGTCAACTAATCATTAATCTTGGTTATTGGTTCATGTGGGAGGGTACAGCCTATTGTAGGTGGTTTCACCCATGGGTAGGTGGCTCTGGAGTGTGTAAGAAAGCAGGCTGAATAAGCCACAGGGGAGCAAGCCAGTAGGCAGGGTTCCTCTATGGCCTCTGCTTCAGCTCTTGTCCTGAGTCTCCTTACTGGTGGACTGCAGCTGTAAGATGAAATAGAATCTCTCCTCAACAAGTTGCTTTTGGTCATTTTAATCACAGCAACAGTGAGCAAACTAGGACTGTGTTGTCTATGATTGAGCTATATAGAAAGTTAACATTCATGTTGTTGCTAAGGTTGGAACTTCTCATTAGCTGTTGGGGAAGGTAGTTGTACACTAGTAAGAACTAGCTTGGGCCCTGCTTTGTGGTAGTTACTACATCAGCACTCACACTGGACGTTCTGTCCAGAGCTGATCATCTGATAGGAAGACAGACAGTAGTGCAGGATGGAGCTGGTGTGGTACACATGGAGAACAGAAGATGCTAATCTTCATGCAAGACATATGGCCTGTCACTCATCACCTACTGAGGGGAAAGTGTGGCTAGAAGGTAGGTGTTGAGAAAGGTAGCAATTTCTGTGCTTATCCACTTTATAGTTCAGTAGACTGAGTAACAACATGCACATGGTTTATAAAAGAACTACCAACTTTATTTTCAACATGTTTTCCTCACTTAGTATCTTAGCAATATTCCACCTGACAGAAGTGAGAAGCAGCCATGGGAAATATGTGGAGAGAAGTGCCCAAGGAAATTTCCCAACTGTTAAAATCTTTGTTTAGCTGCAGCAGGCATCTGACTGGCCCTGATTTATTCCAGGTTTCCAGCATTCATTTGCATTGCTGTCTTACCTCACTTTCCTGAACTAAAATAACTCCAGTGATTTTTGTTACAGAACAGCAGGGAATATGCTCCATTTGTGTAACTATTGCCAGCCGCAGGACAGTGACATGGTGCTAAAAAGTCTCTGTAAATAGTTTATTTAGTAGAATTGAGCAAGGAAAGGAAAACAGCTGGAATAGAATGTGGGCTTTGTGACAGACCATGCTGGATGCGATCCTTTTATGTCTTCTCAGAGACCTCTCATCTCATTCCCACACACTGAAGGGCCAATTTACATAATGTTTTGTGTTGCTTCTTCCTTCCTTCCTTCCTTTCTTTCTTTCTTTCTTTCTTTCTTTCTTTCTTTCTTTCCTTCTTTCTTTTTTAAGGCATGGCTCAGTCACTATGTAGCCCAGCTGGACTCATATTTGTGAACCTCCTATCTGCCTCAGCCTCCCAAATGCTGGGATTGTAGATGTTCACACCAACATCTTAGTGACGCCTTGTGTTGGCAGCCCACAACACAAGGAAGCCAAACATAAGGCATGGGACCTAGTGGGAGGAAGTCCGTACTCTTGAAAGAGATATTTGGACCTTGTCCCCATCTTTTTGCTTCCTGTCTGCCCCATGAAGTGAGAAGTTTCTTTAACTATATTCTCCTTCTTCTTCCAAGACTTTCATTCAGAAGAGATGAGGCCAACCAACCCTGAGCTGTGTCCTCCAAAGCTAGGTGCCAAAACAAACCCCATTTCTTTGTATGTTGTTTAATCCAGGTACTTGTTACAGTGATGGAAAGGTGACTAAAACAATGGCATTGCTTAATGCCCTTAGAGGTCCCAGAACTAAGGCAATCCTGTGATGATTCACCTGAGATCCAAATTCCTGAAGCATGAAATAGAACAGATCAGTCCCACCACATCTTACATTCTTACATTCAAGCATCTCTCCTTTCTCATACTCTCACTTTGCCTGTATTATGTGATGTCTTTGCCTAGATCAAAATTATACTTCTTATTGTCCTTCTCTTCTCTTTCCTTCTATTTCCCTCTTTTCAGTTCCCTGTTAAGCCTTCCCATTGTGTCTTGGAACAGCTGATGTAGGAAGCCAAACCTTTGGCATCCTTACCTAATGTAACACTATTTTTCTGGCTTCTGATCCTTCCAACAGAGCTTAAGACATCATTATACAATTTAGAGCATTAAGCTTCTTTCTCAACTCATCCTACAGATTTATGCTTGTCTTGGTGTGGAGCTATGGGGTACTCAAATCTTCCTGAAAGTGTACCAGCCTGTGGGACAAATCAAACAGGGCTCCCTGGAAGAGGGAGTGAGAATTGAAAGTGGGGGCCAGAGACACAAGAAAAATTGAGTCAAGTCTGGAGATTTCTGATCCAGACTCACTTTAATGCAGATGAGTAGACTTTATATAGCAAGGTCACCAGAAGCTCTATTGTAATCTCACGTCTCCTAGCTCCCAGGGAAGAATACAATCCTCTGAATAGCTCTGTGTAAGAACTTCCTTAGTCCTCTGGGTAGTTCCCTGTAAGAACTTCCTTAATCCTCTGGGTAGTTTCCTGTAAGACCTTCACTATTTCTTTCAAAGGTAAACAATCCAAAGATAGCCTAAAACAAAAGACCTCCTTCAGTAAAGGTCAACAACTTGAAGGTCATAGCATTTCATCTAAGCACAGGATTTCTAACATATCTGAATTTAGCATGGCTCCCCACAAGAAAAAAAAAAGCCTTGATGCTATAGCTCCTGGGAGTATAGACATGGGAGTGTCTAGCTCAGCTGTAGAGATGGATCTCATTTAAGTTTATACTTATCCAAGGGCAATTATATCTAATGTCAACCAATCACGACAGGGCATCATGATCTGGTCATTTGAGTCAAATATGAAACAGCTTTGAAAATAACTCCATTACATGGGTCCCACTTAGAGTACCTCTTAGTATTTTTCAGGAAGGCATAACAAAATAGTTTAGACTGACTGGGCAATGTATAAACAACAACAATTTGTTCCTAACTACTCTGGAGGCTAAGAAATGCAAGATCACGGAGTCAAGAGATTTGCTCTTTAGTGAAGGTTCATTCCTCTTAGTAGATAATGCAGTCTGTGTATCATTGCAAGGCAAGGGCACAACTAAGGTTCTCTAGAGTATGACTGTAAAAGCACTAATCCATTCAGAAGGCATAGAACCCTCATGGCATCACTGACTGGGTTAAATTTCAACACAATGCACATGAGCACCACTTCCTGCTCTCATGTTGCAGTTTGTCCTGGTTTTGTCCATTTTTTCAGATTCATTCCTACTCTGACAAGTGAATTAAGACTGCCAAGTGACAGTGAATCTTGACTCTCCCTTGGCCCAGCCTAACTTCCTTCTTTTAAGTCTACCTCTGATTAGGGGTCCTGATGTTAGAGAGTTAACATCTGGTGACACTGTGTTAGAGGCTGCTTTCTGGAAAACACCAACTCCAACAAGGAGCATGTTCTCTGTTCTCATGCTGCAGAAAGGCGCATATGCCTCACTTCCTGTCCTTACACTGCAGTTTCTTTTGTTTTCCTTTTTCATTTTAGCAACACTGACTACTTTGGGCATAGGGATCTCTATCTCCTGTCTAACCTTCCAAAGCCCCACTCTGAAGAGACACCATGACCATGGCAACTCTTAGAAAGGAAAACATTTACTTGGGGCTGGCTCACAGTCTCAGAGGTTTAGTCCATTACTGTCATTTATTTATTTTTATTGTTACTTATTCAAGCCACTACACTTATATTGACAGTATAGATTTTGGACTCAAGGAAAACAGATGACTTACTTTAAGTCACTAAAAATGCCTAACCCAAAGCCAGCTGCTGTCTGTCTTTGGCTATATTAATATTCTAAGAAGCTCCTTTATAAATCCTTGCCACTCAGATTGTAGGGAACTGTTTGAGCTTTAGGGACCATTTTTTTTAGTACCAAGAAATTCTGCTTTCTAGTTATGTTTTCCTCTTATAATGGTCACAAAGTACCAGGCAATATTTATGTTGCCCTGCATGAAAAGAAATAGATTTTTTTTCAGTCTGCTATTTTTTTCATATGAAATTGGGGAGCTACTAATTATCATCTATATGTTAATGAAATACCTGCTGTGTATTAATACAAATAATTTTCCAGAAGCAAACAAAAAGAATAAGACATGGACTTTGTATAAAATGGGTTTTAATAGGAAGAGCCATTTCTCTTCTTTGCATTTTCATGTTATTTTCTTGGTTGGAGGGGGGTCTGCCTTCTGGGACATAAATTATTCCATATACTGGGTGCAACTGTTTGTTTGTTTTCATGTTCAGATGTCTTGGATATGCTTGGATGTCCTTGAGTAGTAGAGTCTTAGTGCATGCTTGATGATTATGTAATTTCTTCATTACAAGCACATATTGACTAAACATTGTGGGATGGATATTTGACCATTGGAGTTTGGTATACTATGTCATTATCCTAATGTTTTCATGAATGTCATGCCTTTGCTGTCCAAAGATTTATATTCCAGGATGGGTCTCCAGAACAGGACACAGGGGCTTTTTTGGGTCTTGGTATTTGGCTATTCATTGCTCCACTTCAAGAAGTTCATAGAGACTGCTCCAGCATTTTGGGGCTCTGGGTTCTGGCTGCAGTTCCAGATTCTGGCAGCAACTTTGGTGGAATTGCTTGCTGGTCTACTGAAATCCTGCCAACTATACCAGGGGAATCATTTCCAGGAACTGAATCCAGCAAGGTCTACTTCTCATGTTCCCATAAACCTCCTTTCTCTCCTATCTAGGGTAGGTGGGTTGGAAGGGAGGTATAAACATTAAAGAACCCCAAATAAAGTAGGCTTGGAAAAGTTGGATCCTACACCATCTCCAGTTAAATGTTTCATGGTGTCTCTTCACAGCAATAAAACCCTAACTAAGATTGCCACCATGTGGGTGCTGGAACCAAATCCAGGTCCCCTGCTACAGCAGCCAGTGAAGGTTGAGATCATTTGATTGTCATCAATACAAAAATTTTCTTCCTTTTAAGTACCATAGGATTATAGCAGCAGATGAGCAACTGAAAGGCTATAGCTATAGCTTAATGTGGTAACAGAGTTTTTCTGATTTTTAGGTGTGTGTGTGTGTTGTATAAGAAAATGCATTTATCTGTATTTCTACATTTGAAGATTAATCCATTTTAAAATTAATAACAGATGTTCAGAATGATACTCAAAGATAAAACAGAGAGCATCAGGCCAGTTATTCATTTACCTGCTGTCTGGACATCAATCCTCAAGTGGAAAGAAAGTTCTGGAAATAACAGATCCAGGAATATACTCAACTTGATATATTTTAATAATGAGCAATATTAAAGCTAATAGCTACCATACTATGGAGCATAATCAATTTTATTATACATAATGTGATATATAAGAGTTAGAGAAGGAACCTAATAGGATGTATTGATTTCTCTTCTGTTCCATGTGTCACTTCTTTTATGTTTCTGATCATTTTCTTTCAAGATAGTCAACTAAGCTCCTTATCCCTCTATATTCCTATTTTAGAATGACTAGAAATCATTGACCCACAGAAGAAAATTTGAATTGCCATATCTTTTACTATTAAGGTTTTGAATTTATCATCAACAATTTATTTTGAAAGTGAAGTTATGTTAATTTACAAGTTTGAAGATACTTCTATTCTTAAACATTTTATTAACATCAATTAGCATCTCAAATTTTGTTAGTTATCATAAAAAATATTCTCATAACTAGGAAATAGTTTTGATGGTATATTATTAGTCTGCTCCCATGTCTTTTAAATAGATGTATAAGATAAAGAAAGATTACCTACTGGTAACTTGTGTTTCTATTTTGAGCAGGGCTTATTATCACGTTATTATCCAAGTACTCAGAGATGGTTAGCTCAAGGCCAACCATCAGCTAATACTAAAGCATGTCTCAAACCAAAACTGAACACAAGCTCAAAATTGAAATAAACAGTTTATTAAAGGAGCATTGAAAACAATAGCCAGCTAAAAGCAATGCTGGCCTGGTACTGATGTCATTACATCTGTCTCTCAAATCCTAGCCATCTTTAAGTAGGATAGGCAATCTGATAGAAAATTGACCCCAAGGTATATAGCATGGTTGGAAAGCACAGGCCTTTTTCTCTTTTATAGTCAAGCTGAGGGACTCTGGCTCACACAAATGGCTTTTCTATACAGATGTGAGTCAGTCATGGGCTCCTTTCCATCTTTTCAACAGAAGGCTTTCATGGTCACAGTGCTTGTCTCTGATGGGGCTCATTACATGACACTCCCTCTCCCTCCAACATAGCAACCTGAACACATAAGCTGACCTTCATGTGAAGCATATTACAAACCCTCATTGGGGAGATGCCCCTCCCACACCCAAAGGAAGGGAGTATCCTGGCTTCTGAGAGTTTGAACACCAGCTATGGCAATCTTCCTTCAGGCAATGATTCTCACTTCATCCTCTATTATCAAACTATAAAAACGAGCATTAAAATATCTAACCTTAATTTTTTCTTTAGGATTTTATTTCTTTGGGAAACCTCCTGTGACACATAAATTTCTCTCTCTCTCTCTCTCTCTCTCTCTCTCTCTCTCTCTCTCTCTCTCTCTCTCTCTCTCTCTCTCTCTCCCCCTCTGTTTTCCTCTGCCAAGCTGTCTTTCCTGATGTAGTTTATAGGGCTGTAGTTAATGTTCCTATGATGAACAGAAGTAAAGATTTAATTCCCCCTCTCTTCTTCATCTAATAGAGAAAGAAAACTTACAGAGTATGGCCTATGGCAAGTTTGTATGAGCCTGGATTTGTTGGGGGATGGTCTAATGTATTTTGATGGTAATTACTTCTTGCTGTCTCTGTGATCCACCTTTTGATTAATAAAAGGCCATCCCACCTGGGCAGAGAAGAGGAGATAGAGGTGTGGCTAAGATTCCAGAGGGAGAGAGAGGAATCCTGGGAAAAAAAGAGAAGGAAGCCGAGGAGAGAGACACAGAGAGAGGAAAAAGGAAGCCATGGGTTAGATGGAGGAGAAGCACATGGCTGGCATGGATAGAGAATCTGGCCCAGATGAAGAACATGAACAAGTATTTGGGATTACGGATGGGAGGTAGCTTGATAGAAATTATTGGAAGCAGATGGCATGGGATTGAGGCAGGGATTCCATGCCAGCCCCCTTATGGGAAGTAGTTTAGAGGGTTAATGTCTGCCCTGCTTCAGGTTAAAGGCTATTTTAAATATTTAAATATTTTAAAATATAACCAGTGTCAGTGTCTTAATTGATTGATAGCCAGGCCTACTGATAATACAGATCATTTAAGAATAATATGGATTGACAGGGGTTTGCTTCATGTCTGGTTGGCTAGACTTAGTGACAGAGTCATGTCTAAAAATGGAAACTGGTAGAAAACTAACATAGTTTTAGATGTTAGAACAAAAGGAAGTAGGCTTGGAGAACAGAGAGATAGCTTGTGCCACACCTGATATCTGTATAAACTTTGTGATCTTTGCAAAGATGTTAAATGATTTAGTAGTGGTAAGGCACAGATATCAGGTTTATCATCAGAAAATGTAAGTTGGTGTTCATTGTATTTAGTTACTTTAAAAAAAATCCCTTAATGGTCCATGTACAGATGTTCAGTCTGCAGGTGTGGCTGCACATCACATGTGTGCAGTGCCCACAGAGGCCTGAAGAGGGCATCAGATACCCTGGAACTGGAACGGTCATAAGCTGCCATGTGGGTTCTGAGAATGAACCCAGGTCCTTTGAAAGAGGAGCTGGTCTCTTACCCTCCATTCTTTTATGTATTTATGTATTTATTTATTTAACCAATTTACAGCTGGATCCCAGCCCTCTCCCTCCTCTCCTCCCAGTTCCACGCTCACACTCCCTTCTCCTCCCCCTTTCCTTTCTTCTCAGAGAAGGGGAGGCCCCCAGGGGTATCAACTCACCCTGGCAGCCAGTGCTCTGGACCACAGAGCCATCTTTCCAGTTTCAGATGATGCTTGTTTTAATATACGAGAACTAGAATCCAAGAATAAGAACATAAGAAAAACCTTAGTAGGCCATTAATACACAACACTTACTACTGTAGGGAAGTAAATCTGTCTTCTTCCAAATGCATCATCCACCCGTATCCATCCTAGAGTTGTGTATTTGTTCTTAAACAAATCACATATTTTAACACAACCATCCCAGTGTACCACAAACAGCCCTTTGTTATGAAACCCACCTAATTCTTCATCATTCTGTGTCTCTCTCACCCCTTACTGTGTGCCTATTTGGACAGATGTTAACAGCTGCCTGTTGGATATCTAAGCTCTCATTTTTTTTTCTTATTCTTAGAACTCTATTTTTTTTTTTTTTTGGTACAACCACCTGCTGAGCCATCTATCTCTCCAGCCCTCATTAAATAGTGTTAAATGAATGGAGGCATTGGGAACTGTTGAATCATCATGACTTCTCATTTTTATTTCCTAAAACAAATACAAAAGCACCCTCAAAATATTGCCCATGTTCCTTGCATATCTCTTATTACCAGGTCTCATAAATTAGAGGATTCTGAGGATGATTGTAAGATAAAACCACAGGACACCCAATTAAAATTTAATTTCATGTAAAACAAATTTCAACTGAAAAATATTTTGCCTGGGACGCACTAAAATATTATCTGAAATTAAAATGAATGGGGCACTGTGTTTTGGACTTACGAAATCGAGTAAACCTTGATGAGCTCCCCCGCCTTCGTTCTCTCCATATTCTTTCAACCTTTTAGAACACAGCACTAAAGCACAGACGCTAGGATAGACCACGACCTATCTGTTCTTACTGAAGCTGTCTGTCATGCTACTGGCCACCACTGACAAAGCATAGCTCATTGTGGCATCTATCTCACTCTCCTCATTTCCAAAAGTCTTTCCATGATCACAACCCCAGTGTCTATAAACGTGGCCCTTCAATGCCTTTGTTTCTAATTTCCTTTGCTTTCTCACTTCAGAAGTTGTTTCCTCATTGCAGTCCAACAATAGAGTATGAAGAAGGTTTTCTTGGGCAGCTAGAAACGTGTCCCTGAATACAGGACAGGGCTGTGGGAAGGAGCTGCTTAGAAAGTACATTAGTTTCTCACCATTGTAAATGCAGATGTCCCCAGATTTGTTTCAGAAGTTTCTTGAACTCAGGAACTAGATCTTATAGTTCTGGTGTTATTGATTTCTCTCAGTGATATTTTATCTACCCAATAGCTCGCTGAACATGATGGTTCACAGGTGAAGACAATCAATTCTTGTATAGCACATTGATAGAAGGCTACTAAATATATCTGGAAATCAATTCCACTTATGAAAGGATTTCTAATCTTAAGACAGGAGTCTGAGTAAGGACGCAAAACAAAAGCACATGTTGAATAAGAAATCAGGGGGGCAGGAAAGATGGCTCAGTGGTTAAGAGCCTTTGCAGTTATTAAAGACAGCTTGCATCCACTCCCTAGCAATTCTTAACCAACTGTAATCCCTATTCTAGGGCATCCAGTGTCCTCTTCTATCTTCCATGGACCATGCTCGAACATTTATATCTTAAACAAATGCAACCAGCATTACAACTAGAAAAGCACATTTTGAGAGGCGCAGTTGAGGGTCATTGTGATGGTGTGGCCTTGAGATGCAGAATATTTTCTCAAGTGTTTCACACGTTTCCTTTTGAGCAAAAGGCTTTGAGATGTTCTCTATAGAAAATAGCATGCTAATCCTGTGTCTTCTCCCCTACTGCTCTTCTGTAGTCTTTCTTGCTTCCTTTTATTTATTTTGTTTTCAATCCATTACGAACTTTGTGTAGTGGAGATAAAAAGTAAAATAAAATGAAGTTTAAAACTGTTCTTCCCTCCACTATTTTTTTCTATAAATTCTACTGAGTGCCTGCAATCGATTTACAGTGAGAAGAACACAGGTCTAGAGGTAGTGGCTCAGTGGTTAAAAGTTTTCGCAGCTCCTCTAGAGGAGTTCAGTTCCCAGCACTGACATGGCAGCTCACACCTGTCTGTAACCCTCATTGCATGGGAATCTGGTACCTTCTGACCTCTGAGGGCACCAAGAACTGACACAAATAATCATTGACAATTATTTATTTACTTATGTACATATTCATTCATTGATTCATTTCTTTAAAAAAAACAGCTCTACAGCCGGACGCGGTGGCGCACGGCTTGAATCCCAGCACTCGGAAAGCAGAGGCAGGCGGATCACTATGAGTTCGAGTTCCTGGTCTACAAAACAAGTTGCCTAAAGAGACGTGCTTTAGAACGCACTAGTTTTGGCTATTTGTGCAGTAGTACAGATTCTGAATATGTAACTGGGTTTGATGAAATCAGCATTTCTCTTGCTTCCCTGTGCGTAGGGAAGCTCAGTTTTAGTCACAGTAGCTTCCACAAGTGTCTCCTCAGTGTGTTCCCATTTCCTTAGAAACAGTGTATTTGCTGGGAGAAAAGTGCATTACTGTGCCCTTTCACCGTTCAGCAAAGACATGTGTAGAAGCACAGCGCTAGCAGAAACGACCCTTTCTCGACGTTTTCTAACTCAGGGAACAAGTTGCACACTTCGCAGATGCATTTGAGCAACTTCGTAAGAAGCGGGTTTTTTGCCTAAAGAGACGTGCTTTAGAACGCGCTAGTTTTGCCTATTTGCGCAGAAGTACAGATTCTGAGTATGTAACTGGGTTTGATGAAATCAGCATTTCTCTTGCTTCCCTGTGCCTAGGGAAGCTCAGTTTTAGTCACAGTAGCTCCTACACATGTCTCCTCAGCGTGTTCCCATTTCCTTAGAAACAGTGTATTTGCTGGGAGAAAAGTGCATTACTGTGCCCTTTCACCGTTCAGCAAAGACATGTGTAGAAGCACAGCGCTAGCAGAAACGACCGTTTCTCGACGTTTTCTAACTCAGGGAACAAGTTGCACACTTCGCAGATGCATTTGAGCATCTTCGTAAGAAGCGGGTTTTTTGCCTAAGCAGACGTGCTTTAGAGCGCGCTAGTTTTGCCTATTTGCGCAGTAGTACAGATTCTGAGTATGTAACTGGGTTTGATGAAATCAGCATTTCTCTTGCTTCCCTGTGCCTAGGGAAGCTCAGTTTTAGTCACAGTAGCTCCCACAAGTGTCTCCTCAGCGTGGTCTTATATCCTGAGAAACAGTTTATTTGCTGGGAGAAAAGTGCATTACTGTGCCCTTTCACCGTTCAGCAAAGACATGTGTAGAAGCACAGCGCTAGCAGAAACGACCGTTTCTCGACGTTTTCTAACTCAGGGAACAAGTTGCACACTTCGCAGATGCATTTGAGCAACTTCGTAAGAAGCGGGTTTTTTGCCTAAAGAGACGTGCTTTAGAACGCGCTAGTTTTGCCTATTTGCGCAGTAGTACAGATTCTGAGTATGTAACTGGGTTTGATGAAATCAGCATTTCTCTTGCTACCGTGTGCGTAGGGAAGCTCAGTTTTAGTCACAGTAGCTCCTACACATGTCTCCTCAGCGTGTTCCCATTTCCTTAGAAACAGTGTATTTGCTGGGAGAAAAGTGCATTACTGTGCCCTTTCACCGTTCAGCAAAGACATGTGTAGAAGCACAGCGCTAGCAGAAACGACGGTTTCTCGACGTTTTCTAACTCAGGGAACAAATTGCACACTTCGCAGATGAATTTGAGCAACTTCGTAAGAAGCGGGTTTTTTGCCTAAAGAGACGTGCTTTAGAACGCGCTAGTTTTGCCTATTTGCGCAGTAGTACAGATTCTGAGTATGTAACTGGGTTTGATGAAATCAGCATTTCTTTTGCTTCCCTGTGCGTAGGGAAGCTCAGTTTTAGTCACAGTAGCTCCCACAAGTATCTCCTCAGCGTGTTCCCATTTCCTTAGAAACAGTGTATTTGCTGGGAGAAAAGTGCATTACTGTGCCCTTTCACCGTTCAGCAAAGACATGTGTAGAAGCACAGCGCTAGCAGAAACGACCGTTTCTCGACGTTTTCTAACTCAGGGAACAAGTTGCACACTTCTGAGATGCATTTAGGCAACTTTGTCAGACATGAGTTTTTTGCATAAAGAGACGTGCTTTAGAACGCGCTAGTTTTGCCTATTTGCGCAGTAGTACAGATTCTGAGTATGTAACTGGGTTTGATGAAATCAGCATTTCTCTTGCTTCCCTGTGCCTAGGGAAGCTCAGTCATAGTCACATTACCTCCCACAAGTGTCTCCTCAGCGTGTTCCCATTTCCTTAGAAACAGTGTATTTGCTGGGAGAAAAGTGCATTACTGTGCCCTTTCACCGTTCAGCAAAGACATGTGTAGAAGCACAGCGCTAGCAGAAACGACCGTTTTTCGACGTTTTCTAACTCAGGGATCAAGTTGCACACTTCGCAGATGCATTTGAGCAACTTCTAAGGAAGAGGGTTTTTTGCCTAAAGAGACGTGCTTTATAACACGCTAGTTTTGCCTATTTGCGCAGAAGTACAGATTCTGAGTATGTAACTGGGTTTGATGAAATCAGCATTTCTCTTGCTTCCCTGTGCCTAGGGAAGCTCAGTTTTAGTCACAGTAGCTCCCACAAGTGTCTCCTCAGCGTGGTCTTATATCCTGAGAAACAGTTTATTTGCTGGGAGAAAAGTGCATTACTGTGCCCTTTCACCGTTCAGCAAAGACATGTGTAGAAGCACAGCGCTAGCAGAAACGACCGTTTCTCGACGTTTTCTAACTCAGGGAACAAGTTGCACACTTCGCAGATGCATTTGAGCAACTTCGTAAGAAGCGGGTTTTTTGCCTAAAGAGACGTGCTTTAGAACGCGCTAGTTTTGCCTATTTGCGCAGTAGTACAGATTCTGAGTATGTAACTGGGTTTGATGAAATCAGCATTTCTCTTGCTACCGTGTGCGTAGGGAAGCTCAGTTTTAGTCACAGTAGCTCCTACACATGTCTCCTCAGCGTGTTCCCATTTCCTTAGAAACAGTGTATTTGCTGGGAGAAAAGTGCATTACTGTGCCCTTTCACCGTTCAGCAAAGACATGTGTAGAAGCACAGCGCTAGCAGAAACGACCGTTTCTCGACGTTTTCTAACTCAGGGAACAAGTTGCACACTTCGCAGATGCATTTGAGCAACTTCGTAAGAAGCGGGTTTTTTGCCTAAAGAGACGTGCTTTAGAACGCGCTAGTTTTGCCTATTTGCGCAGTAGTACAGATTCTGAGTATGTAACTGGGTTTGATGAAATCAGCATTTCTCTTGCTACCGTGTGCGTAGGGAAGCTCAGTTTTAGTCACAGTAGCTCCTACACATGTCTCCTCAGCGTGTTCCCATTTCCTTAGAAACAGTGTATTTGCTGGGAGAAAAGTGCATTACTGTGCCCTTTCACCGTTCAGCAAAGACATGTGTAGAAGCACAGCGCTAGCAGAAACGACCGTTTCTCGACGTTTTCTAACTCAGGGAACAAATTGCACACTTCGCAGATGCATTTGAGCAACTTCGTAAGAAGCGGGTTTTTTGCCTAAAGAGACGTGCTTTAGAACGCGCTAGTTTTGCCTATTTGCGCAGAAGTACAGATTCTGAGTATGTAACTGGGTTTGATGAAATCAGCATTTCTCTTGCTTCCCTGTGCCTAGGGAAGCTCAGTTTTAGTCACAGTAGCTCCCACAAGTGTCTCCTCAGCGTGGTCCCATTTCCTGAGAAACAGTTTATTTGCTGGGAGAAAAGTGCATTACTGTGCCCTTTCACCGTTCAGCAAAGACATGTGTAGAAGCACAGCGCTAGCAGAAACGACCGTTTCTCCACGTTTTCTAACTCAGGGAACAAGTTGCACACTTCGCAGATGCATTTGGGCAACTTCGTAAGAAGCGGGTTATTTGCCTAAAGAGACGTGCTTTAGAACGCGCTAGTTTTGCCTATTTGCGCAGTAGTACAGATTCTGAGTATGTAACTGGGTTTGATGAAATCAGCATTTCTCTTGCTACCGTGTGCGTAGGGAAGCTCAGTTTTAGTCACAGTAGCTCCTACACATGTCTCCTCAGCGTGTTCCCATTTCCTTAGAAACAGTGTATTTGCTGGGAGAAAAGTGCATTACTGTGCCCTTTCACCGTTCAGCAAAGACATGTGTAGAAGCACAGCGCTAGCAGAAACGACCGTTTCTCGACGTTTTCTAACTCAGGGAACAAGTTGCACACTTCGCAGATGCATTTGAGCAACTTCGTAAGAAGCGGGTTTTTTGCCTAAAGAGACGTGCTTTAGAACGCGCTAGTTTTGCCTATTTGCGCAGAAGTACAGATTCTGAGTATGTAACTGGGTTTGATGAAATCAGCATTTCTCTTGCTTCCCTGTGCCTAGGGAAGCTCAGTTTTAGTCACAGTAGCTCCCACAAGTGTCTTCTCAGCGTGGTCCCATTTCCTGAGAAACAGTTTATTTGCTGGGAGAAAAGTGCATTACTGTGCCCTTTCACCGTTCAGCAAAGACATGTGTAGAAGCACAGCGCTAGCAGAAACGACCGTTTCTCCACGTTTTCTAACTCAGGGAACACGTTGCACACTTCGCAGATGCACTTGGGCACTTCGTAAGAAGCGGGTTTTTTGCCTAAAGAGACGTGCTTTAGAACGCGCTAGTTTTGCCTCTTTGCGCAGAAGTACAGATTCTGAGTATGTAACTGGGTTTGATGAAATCAGCATTTCTCTTGCTTCCTGTGCCTAGGGAAGCTCACTTTTAGTCACAAAAGCTCCAACAAGTGTCTTCTCAGCCTGGTCCCACTTCCTTACTATAAGTGTATTTGCTGGGAGGAAAGTGCATTACTGTGCCCTTTCACCGTTCAGCAAAGACATGTGTAGAAGCACAGCGCTAGCAGAAACGACCGTTTCTCGACGTTTTCTAACTCAGGGAACAAGTTGTACACTTCGCAGATGCATTTAGGCAACTTTGTCAGACATGAGTTTTTTGCCTAAAGAGACGTGCTTTAGAACGCACTAGGTTTGCCTATTTGCGCAGTAGTACAGATTCTGAGTATGTAACTGGGTTTGATGAAATCATCATTTCTCTAGCTTCCCTGTGCGTAGGGAAGCTCAGTTTTAGTCACAGTAGCTCCCACAAGTGTCTCCTCAGCGTGTTCCCATTTCCTTAGAAACAGTGTATTTGCTGGGAGAAAAGTGCATTACTGTGCCCTTTCACCATTCAGCAAAGACATGTGTAGAAGCACAGCGCTAGCAGAAACGACTCAGGGAACAAGTTGCATACTTTGCTGATGCATTTGGGCAACTTCGTAAGAAGCGGGTTATTTGCCTAAAGAGACGTGCTTTAGAACGCGCTAGTTTTGCCTATTTGCGCAGTAGTACAGATTCTGAGTATGTAACTGGGTTTGATGAAATCAGCATTTCTCTCGCTACCGTGTGCGTAGAAAAGCTCAGTTTTAGTCACAGTAGCTCCTACACATGTCTCCTCAGCGTGTTCCCATTTCCTTAGAAACAGTGTATTTGCTGGGAGAAAAGTGCATTACTGTGCCCTTTCACCGTTCAGCAAAGACATGTGTAGAAGCACAGCGCTAGCAGAAACGACCCTTTCTAGACGTTTTCTAACTCAGGGAACAAGTTGCACACTTCAGAGATGCCTTTAGGCAACCTTGTCAGACATGAGTTTTTTGCCTAAAGAGACGTGCTTTAGAACGAACTAGGTTTTCCTATTTGCGCTGTAGTACAGATTCTGAGTATGTAACTGGGTTTGATGAAATCAGCATTTCTCTTGCTTCCCTGTGCCTAGGGAAGCTCAGTTTTAGTCACAGTAGCTCCCACAAGTGTCTCCTCAGCGTGTTCCCATTTCCCTAGAAACAGTGTATTTGCTGGGAGAAAAGTGCATTACTGTGCCCTTTCACCGTTCAGCAAAGACATGTGTAGAAGCACAGCGCTAGCAGAAACGACCGTTTCTCGACGTTTTCTAACTCAGGGAACAAGTTGCACACTTCTGAGATGCATTTAGGCAACTTTGCCAGACATGAGTTTTTTGCATAAAGAGACGTGCTTTAGAACGCGCTAGTTTTGCCTATTTGCGCAGTAGTACAGATTCTGAGTATGTAACTGGGTTTGATGAAATCAGCATTTCTCTTGCTTCCCTGTGCCTAGGGAAGCTCAGTCATAGTCACATTACCTCCCACAAGTGTCTCCTCAGCGTGTTCCCATTTCCTTAGAAACAGTGTATTTGCTGGGAGAAAAGTGCATTACTGTGCCCTTTCACCGTTCAGCAAAGACATGTGTAGAAGCACAGCGCTAGCAGAAACGACCGTTTTTCGACGTTTTCTAACTCAGGGATCAAGTTGCACACTTCGCAGATGCATTTGAGCAACTTCTAAGGAAGAGGGTTTTTTGCCTAAAGAGACGTGCTTTATAACACGCTAGTTTTGCCTATTTGCGCAGAAGTACAGATTCTGAGTATGTAACTGGGTTTGATGAAATCAGCATTTCTCTTGCTTCCCTGTGCCTAGGGAAGCTCAGTTTTAGTCACAGTAGCTCCCACAAGTGTCTCCTCAGTGTGGTCTTATATCCTGAGAAACAGTTTATTTGCTGGGAGAAAAGTGCATTACTGTGCCCTTTCACCGTTCAGCAAAGACATGTGTAGAAGCACAGCGCTAGCAGAAACGACCGTTTCTCGACGTTTTCTAACTCAGGGAACAAGTTGCACACTTCGCAGATGCATTTGAGCAACTTCGTAAGAAGCGGGTTTTTTGCCTAAAGAGACGTGCTTTAGAACGCGCTAGTTTTGCCTATTTGCGCAGTAGTACAGATTCTGAGTATGTAACTGGGTTTGATGAAATCAGCATTTCTCTTGCTACCGTGTGCGTAGGGAAGCTCAGTTTTAGTCACAGTAGCTCCTACACATGTCTCCTCAGCGTGTTCCCATTTCCTTAGAAACAGTGTATTTGCTGGGAGAAAAGTGCATTACTGTGCCCTTTCACCGTTCAGCAAAGACATGTGTAGAAGCACAGCGCTAGCAGAAACGACCGTTTCTCGACGTTTTCTAACTCAGGGAACAAGTTGCACACTTCGCAGATGCATTTGAGCAACTTCGTAAGAAGCGGGTTTTTTGCCTAAAGAGACGTGCTTTAGAACGCGCTAGTTTTGCCTATTTGCGCAGTAGTACAGATTCTGAGTATGTAACTGGGTTTGATGAAATCAGCATTTCTCTTGCTACCGTGTGCGTAGGGAAGCTCAGTTTTAGTCACAGTAGCTCCTACACATGTCTCCTCAGCGTGTTCCCATTTCCTTAGAAACAGTGTATTTGCTGGGAGAAAAGTGCATTACTGTGCCCTTTCACCGTTCAGCAAAGACATGTGTAGAAGCACAGCGCTAGCAGAAACGACCGTTTCTCGACGTTTTCTAACTCAGGGAACAAATTGCACACTTCGCAGATGCATTTGAGCAACTTCGTAAGAAGCGGGTTTTTGCCTAAAGAGACGTGCTTTAGAACGCGCTAGTTTTGCCTATTTGCGCAGAAGTACAGATTCTGAGTATGTAACTGGGTTTGATGAAATCAGCATTTCTCTTGCTTCCCTGTGCCTAGGGAAGCTCAGTTTTAGTCACAGTAGCTCCCACAAGTGTCTCCTCAGCGTGGTCCCATTTCCTGAGAAACAGTTTATTTGCTGGGAGAAAAGTGCATTACTGTGCCCTTTCACCGTTCAGCAAAGACATGTGTAGAAGCACAGCGCTAGCAGAAACGACCGTTTCTCCACGTTTTCTAACTCAGGGAACAAGTTGCACACTTCGCAGATGCATTTGGGCAACTTCGTAAGAAGCGGGTTATTTGCCTAAAGAGACGTGCTTTAGAACGCGCTAGTTTTGCCTATTTGCGCAGTAGTACAGATTCTGAGTATGTAACTGGGTTTGATGAAATCAGCATTTCTCTTGCTACCGTGTGCGTAGGGAAGCTCAGTTTTAGTCACAGTAGCTCCTACACATGTCTCCTCAGCGTGTTCCCATTTCCTTAGAAACAGTGTATTTGCTGGGAGAAAAGTGCATTACTGTGCCCTTTCACCGTTCAGCAAAGACATGTGTAGAAGCACAGCGCTAGCAGAAACGACCGTTTCTCGACGTTTTCTAACTCAGGGAACAAGTTGCACACTTCGCAGATGCATTTGAGCAACTTCGTAAGAAGCGGGTTTTTTGCCTAAAGAGACGTGCTTTAGAACGCGCTAGTTTTGCCTATTTGCGCAGAAGTACAGATTCTGAGTATGTAACTGGGTTTGATGAAATCAGCATTTCTCTTGCTTCCCTGTGCCTAGGGAAGCTCAGTTTTAGTCACAGTAGCTCCCACAAGTGTCTTCTCAGCGTGGTCCCATTTCCTGAGAAACAGTTTATTTGCTGGGAGAAAAGTGCATTACTGTGCCCTTTCACCGTTCAGCAAAGACATGTGTAGAAGCACAGCGCTAGCAGAAACGACCGTTTCTCCACGTTTTCTAACTCAGGGAACACGTTGCACACTTCGCAGATGCACTTGGGCACTTCGTAAGAAGCGGGTTTTTTGCCTAAAGAGACGTGCTTTAGAACGCGCTAGTTTTGCCTCTTTGCGCAGAAGTACAGATTCTGAGTATGTAACTGGGTTTGATGAAATCAGCATTTCTCTTGCTTCCTGTGCCTAGGGAAGCTCACTTTTAGTCAGAAAAGCTCCAACAAGTGTCTTCTCAGCCTGGTCCCACTTCCTTACTATAAGTGTATTTGCTGGGAGAAAAGTGCATTACTGTGCCCTTTCACCGTTCAGCAAAGACATGTGTAGAAGCACAGCGCTAGCAGAAACGACCGTTTCTCGACGTTTTCTAACTCAGGGAACAAGTTGTACACTTCGCAGATGCATTTAGGCAACTTTGTCAGACATGAGTTTTTTGCCTAAAGAGACGTGCTTTAGAACGCACTAGGTTTGCCTATTTGCGCAGTAGTACAGATTCTGAGTATGTAACTGGGTTTGATGAAATCATCATTTCTCTAGCTTCCCTGTGCGTAGGGAAGCTCAGTTTTAGTCACAGTAGCTCCCACAAGTGTCTCCTCAGCGTGTTCCCATTTCCTTAGAAACAGTGTATTTGCTGGGAGAAAAGTGCATTACTGTGCCCTTTCACCATTCAGCAAAGACATGTGTAGAAGCACAGCGCTAGCAGAAACGACTCAGGGAACAAGTTGCATACTTTGCTGATGCATTTGGGCAACTTCGTAAGAAGCGGGTTATTTGCCTAAAGAGACGTGCTTTAGAACGCGCTAGTTTTGCCTATTTGCGCAGTAGTACAGATTCTGAGTATGTAACTGGGTTTGATGAAATCAGCATTTCTCTTGCTACCGTGTGCGTAGGGAAGCTCAGTTTTAGTCACAGTAGCTCCTACACATGTCTCCTCAGCGTGTTCCCATTTCCTTAGAAACAGTGTATTTGCTGGGAGAAAAGTGCATTACTGTGCCCTTTCACCGTTCAGCAAAGACATGTGTAGAAGCACAGCGCTAGCAGAAACGACCGTTTCTCGACGTTTTCTAACTCAGGGAACAAGTTGCACACTTCGCAGATGCATTTGAGCAACTTCGTAAGAAGCGGGTTTTTTGCCTAAAGAGACGTGCTTTAGAACGCGCTAGTTTTGCCTATTTGCGCAGAAGTACAGATTCTGAGTATGTAACTGGGTTTGATGAAATCAGCATTTCTCTTGCTTCCCTGTGCCTAGGGAAGCTCAGTTTTAGTCACAGTAGCTCCCACAAGTGTCTTCTCAGCGTGGTCCCATTTCCTGAGAAACAGTTTATTTGCTGGGAGAAAAGTGCATTACTGTGCCCTTTCACCGTTCAGCAAAGACATGTGTAGAAGCACAGCGCTAGCAGAAACGACCGTTTCTCCACGTTTTCTAACTCAGGGAACACGTTGCACACTTCGCAGATGCACTTGGGCACTTCGTAAGAAGCGGGTTTTTTGCCTAAAGAGACGTGCTTTAGAACGCGCTAGTTTTGCCTCTTTGCGCAGAAGTACAGATTCTGAGTATGTAACTGGGTTTGATGAAATCAGCATTTCTCTTGCTTCCTGTGCCTAGGGAAGCTCACTTTTAGTCAGAAAAGCTCCAACAAGTGTCTTCTCAGCCTGGTCCCACTTCCTTACTATAAGTGTATTTGCTGGGAGAAAAGTGCATTACTGTGCCCTTTCACCGTTCAGCAAAGACATGTGTAGAAGCACAGCGCTAGCAGAAACGACCGTTTCTCGACGTTTTCTAACTCAGGGAACAAGTTGTACACTTCGCAGATGCATTTAGGCAACTTTGTCAGACATGAGTTTTTTGCCTAAAGAGACGTGCTTTAGAACGCACTAGGTTTGCCTATTTGCGCAGTAGTACAGATTCTGAGTATGTAACTGGGTTTGATGAAATCATCATTTCTCTAGCTTCCCTGTGCGTAGGGAAGCTCAGTTTTAGTCACAGTAGCTCCCACAAGTGTCTCCTCAGCGTGTTCCCATTTCCTTAGAAACAGTGTATTTGCTGGGAGAAAAGTGCATTACTGTGCCCTTTCACCATTCAGCAAAGACATGTGTAGAAGCACAGCGCTAGCAGAAACGACTCAGGGAACAAGTTGCATACTTTGCTGATGCATTTGGGCAACTTCGTAAGAAGCGGGTTATTTGCCTAAAGAGACGTGCTTTAGAACGCGCTAGTTTTGCCTATTTGCGCAGTAGTACAGATTCTGAGTATGTAACTGGGTTTGATGAAATCAGCATTTCTCTCGCTACCGTGTGCGTAGAAAAGCTCAGTTTTAGTCACAGTAGCTCCTACACATGTCTCCTCAGCGTGTTCCCATTTCCTTAGAAACAGTGTATTTGCTGGGAGAAAAGTGCATTACTGTGCCCTTTCACCGTTCAGCAAAGACATGTGTAGAAGCACAGCGCTAGCAGAAACGACCCTTTCTAGACGTTTTCTAACTCAGGGAACAAGTTGCACACTTCAGAGATGCCTTTAGGCAACCTTGTCAGACATGAGTTTTTTGCCTAAAGAGACGTGCTTTAGAACGAACTAGGTTTTCCTATTTGCGCTGTAGTACAGATTCTGAGTATGTAACTGGGTTTGATGAAATCAGCATTTCTCTTGCTTCCCTGTGCCTAGGGAAGCTCAGTTTTAGTCACAGTAGCTCCCACAAGTGTCTCCTCAGCGTGTTCCCATTTCCTTAGAAACAGTGTATTTGCTGGGAGAAAAGTGCATTACTGTGCCCTTTCACCGTTCAGCAAAGACATGTGTAGAAGCACAGCGCTAGCAGAAACGACCGTTTCTCGACGTTTTCTAACTCAGGGAACAAGTTGCACACTTCTGAGATGCATTTAGGCAACTTTGTCAGACATGAGTTTTTTGCATAAAGAGACGTGCTTTAGAACGCGCTAGTTTTGCCTATTTGCGCAGTAGTACAGATTCTGAGTATGTAACTGGGTTTGATGAAATCAGCATTTCTCTTGCTTCCCTGTGCCTAGGGAAGCTCAGTCATAGTCACATTACCTCCCACAAGTGTCTCCTCAGCGTGTTCCCATTTCCTTAGAAACAGTGTATTTGCTGGGAGAAAAGTGCATTACTGTGCCCTTTCACCGTTCAGCAAAGACATGTGTAGAAGCACAGCGCTAGCAGAAACGACCGTTTTTCGACGTTTTCTAACTCAGGGATCAAGTTGCACACTTCGCAGATGCATTTGAGCAACTTCTAAGGAAGAGGGTTTTTTGCCTAAAGAGACGTGCTTTATAACACGCTAGTTTTGCCTATTTGCGCAGAAGTACAGATTCTGAGTATGTAACTGGGTTTGATGAAATCAGCATTTCTCTTGCTTCCCTGTGCCTAGGGAAGCTCAGTTTTAGTCACAGTAGCTCCCACAAGTGTCTCCTCAGCGTGGTCTTATATCCTGAGAAACAGTTTATTTGCTGGGAGAAAAGTGCATTACTGTGCCCTTTCACCGTTCAGCAAAGACATGTGTAGAAGCACAGCGCTAGCAGAAACGACCGTTTCTCGACGTTTTCTAACTCAGGGAACAAGTTGCACACTTCGCAGATGCATTTGAGCAACTTCGTAAGAAGCGGGTTTTTTGCCTAAAGAGACGTGCTTTAGAACGCGCTAGTTTTGCCTATTTGCGCAGTAGTACAGATTCTGAGTATGTAACTGGGTTTGATGAAATCAGCATTTCTCTTGCTACCGTGTGCGTAGGGAAGCTCAGTTTTAGTCACAGTAGCTCCTACACATGTCTCCTCAGCGTGTTCCCATTTCCTTAGAAACAGTGTATTTGCTGGGAGAAAAGTGCATTACTGTGCCCTTTCACCGTTCAGCAAAGACATGTGTAGAAGCACAGCGCTAGCAGAAACGACCGTTTCTCGACGTTTTCTAACTCAGGGAACAAGTTGCACACTTCGCAGATGCATTTGAGCAACTTCGTAAGAAGCGGGTTTTTTGCCTAAAGAGACGTGCTTTAGAACGCGCTAGTTTTGCCTATTTGCGCAGTAGTACAGATTCTGAGTATGTAACTGGGTTTGATGAAATCAGCATTTCTCTTGCTACCGTGTGCGTAGGGAAGCTCAGTTTTAGTCACAGTAGCTCCTACACATGTCTCCTCAGCGTGTTCCCATTTCCTTAGAAACAGTGTATTTGCTGGGAGAAAAGTGCATTACTGTGCCCTTTCACCGTTCAGCAAAGACATGTGTAGAAGCACAGCGCTAGCAGAAACGACCGTTTCTCGACGTTTTCTAACTCAGGGAACAAATTGCACACTTCGCAGATGCATTTGAGCAACTTCGTAAGAAGCGGGTTTTTTGCCTAAAGAGACGTGCTTTAGAACGCGCTAGTTTTGCCTATTTGCGCAGAAGTACAGATTCTGAGTATGTAACTGGGTTTGATGAAATCAGCATTTCTCTTGCTTCCCTGTGCCTAGGGAAGCTCAGTTTTAGTCACAGTAGCTCCCACAAGTGTCTCCTCAGCGTGGTCCCATTTCCTGAGAAACAGTTTATTTGCTGGGAGAAAAGTGCATTACTGTGCCCTTTCACCGTTCAGCAAAGACATGTGTAGAAGCACAGCGCTAGCAGAAACGACCGTTTCTCCACGTTTTCTAACTCAGGGAACAAGTTGCACACTTCGCAGATGCATTTGGGCAACTTCGTAAGAAGCGGGTTATTTGCCTAAAGAGACGTGCTTTAGAACGCGCTAGTTTTGCCTATTTGCGCAGTAGTACAGATTCTGAGTATGTAACTGGGTTTGATGAAATCAGCATTTCTCTTGCTACCGTGTGCGTAGGGAAGCTCAGTTTTAGTCACAGTAGCTCCTACACATGTCTCCTCAGCGTGTTCCCATTTCCTTAGAAACAGTGTATTTGCTGGGAGAAAAGTGCATTACTGTGCCCTTTCACCGTTCAGCAAAGACATGTGTAGAAGCACAGCGCTAGCAGAAACGACCGTTTCTCCACGTTTTCTAACTCAGGGAACACGTTGCACACTTCGCAGATGCACTTGGGCACTTCGTAAGAAGCGGGTTTTTTGCCTAAAGAGACGTGCTTTAGAACGCGCTAGTTTTGCCTCTTTGCGCAGAAGTACAGATTCTGAGTATGTAACTGGGTTTGATGAAATCAGCATTTCTCTTGCTTCCTGTGCCTAGGGAAGCTCACTTTTAGTCAGAAAAGCTCCAACAAGTGTCTTCTCAGCCTGGTCCCACTTCCTTACTATAAGTGTATTTGCTGGGAGAAAAGTGCATTACTGTGCCCTTTCACCGTTCAGCAAAGACATGTGTAGAAGCACAGCGCTAGCAGAAACGACCGTTTCTCGACGTTTTCTAACTCAGGGAACAAGTTGTACACTTCGCAGATGCATTTAGGCAACTTTGTCAGACATGAGTTTTTTGCCTAAAGAGACGTGCTTTAGAACGCACTAGGTTTGCCTATTTGCGCAGTAGTACAGATTCTGAGTATGTAACTGGGTTTGATGAAATCATCATTTCTCTAGCTTCCCTGTGCGTAGGGAAGCTCAGTTTTAGTCACAGTAGCTCCCACAAGTGTCTCCTCAGCGTGTTCCCATTTCCTTAGAAACAGTGTATTTGCTGGGAGAAAAGTGCATTACTGTGCCCTTTCACCGTTCAGCAAAGACATGTGTAGAAGCACAGCGCTAGCAGAAACGACCCTTTCTAGACGTTTTCTAACTCAGGGAACAAGTTGCACACTTCAGAGATGCCTTTAGGCAACCTTGTCAGACATGAGTTTTTTGCCTAAAGAGACGTGCTTTAGAACGAACTAGGTTTTCCTATTTGCGCTGTAGTACAGATTCTGAGTATGTAACTGGGTTTGATGAAATCAGCATTTCTCTTGCTTCCCTGTGCCTAGGGAAGCTCAGTTTTAGTCACAGTAGCTCCCACAAGTGTCTCCTCAGCGTGTTCCCATTTCCTTAGAAACAGTGTATTTGCTGGGAGAAAAGTGCATTACTGTGCCCTTTCACCGTTCAGCAAAGACATGTGTAGAAGCACAGCGCTAGCAGAAACGACCGTTTCTCGACGTTTTCTAACTCAGGGAACAAGTTGCACACTTCTGAGATGCATTTAGGCAACTTTGTCAGACATGAGTTTTTTGCATAAAGAGACGTGCTTTAGAACGCGCTAGTTTTGCCTATTTGCGCAGTAGTACAGATTCTGAGTATGTAACTGGGTTTGATGAAATCAGCATTTCTCTTGCTTCCCTGTGCCTAGGGAAGCTCAGTCATAGTCACATTACCTCCCACAAGTGTCTCCTCAGCGTGTTCCCATTTCCTTAGAAACAGTGTATTTGCTGGGAGAAAAGTGCATTACTGTGCCCTTTCACCGTTCAGCAAAGACATGTGTAGAAGCACAGCGCTAGCAGAAACGACCGTTTTTCGACGTTTTCTAACTCAGGGATCAAGTTGCACACTTCGCAGATGCATTTGAGCAACTTCTAAGGAAGAGGGTTTTTTGCCTAAAGAGACGTGCTTTATAACACGCTAGTTTTGCCTATTTGCGCAGAAGTACAGATTCTGAGTATGTAACTGGGTTTGATGAAATCAGCATTTCTCTTGCTTCCCTGTGCCTAGGGAAGCTCAGTTTTAGTCACAGTAGCTCCCACAAGTGTCTCCTCAGCGTGGTCTTATATCCTGAGAAACAGTTTATTTGCTGGGAGAAAAGTGCATTACTGTGCCCTTTCACCGTTCAGCAAAGACATGTGTAGAAGCACAGCGCTAGCAGAAACGACCGTTTCTCGACGTTTTCTAACTCAGGGAACAAGTTGCACACTTCGCAGATGCATTTGAGCAACTTCGTAAGAAGCGGGTTTTTTGCCTAAAGAGACGTGCTTTAGAACGCGCTAGTTTTGCCTATTTGCGCAGTAGTACAGATTCTGAGTATGTAACTGGGTTTGATGAAATCAGCATTTCTCTTGCTACCGTGTGCGTAGGGAAGCTCAGTTTTAGTCACAGTAGCTCCTACACATGTCTCCTCAGCGTGTTCCCATTTCCTTAGAAACAGTGTATTTGCTGGGAGAAAAGTGCATTACTGTGCCCTTTCACCGTTCAGCAAAGACATGTGTAGAAGCACAGCGCTAGCAGAAACGACCGTTTCTCGACGTTTTCTAACTCAGGGAACAAGTTGCACACTTCGCAGATGCATTTGAGCAACTTCGTAAGAAGCGGGTTTTTTGCCTAAAGAGACGTGCTTTAGAACGCGCTAGTTTTGCCTATTTGCGCAGTAGTACAGATTCTGAGTATGTAACTGGGTTTGATGAAATCAGCATTTCTCTTGCTACCGTGTGCGTAGGGAAGCTCAGTTTTAGTCACAGTAGCTCCTACACATGTCTCCTCAGCGTGTTCCCATTTCCTTAGAAACAGTGTATTTGCTGGGAGAAAAGTGCATTACTGTGCCCTTTCACCGTTCAGCAAAGACATGTGTAGAAGCACAGCGCTAGCAGAAACGACCGTTTCTCGACGTTTTCTAACTCAGGGAACAAATTGCACACTTCGCAGATGCATTTGAGCAACTTCGTAAGAAGCGGGTTTTTTGCCTAAAGAGACGTGCTTTAGAACGCGCTAGTTTTGCCTATTTGCGCAGAAGTACAGATTCTGAGTATGTAACTGGGTTTGATGAAATCAGCATTTCTCTTGCTTCCCTGTGCCTAGGGAAGCTCAGTTTTAGTCACAGTAGCTCCCACAAGTGTCTCCTCAGCGTGGTCCCATTTCCTGAGAAACAGTTTATTTGCTGGGAGAAAAGTGCATTACTGTGCCCTTTCACCGTTCAGCAAAGACATGTGTAGAAGCACAGCGCTAGCAGAAACGACCGTTTCTCCACGTTTTCTAACTCAGGGAACAAGTTGCACACTTCGCAGATGCATTTGGGCAACTTCGTAAGAAGCGGGTTATTTGCCTAAAGAGACGTGCTTTAGAACGCGCTAGTTTTGCCTATTTGCGCAGTAGTACAGATTCTGAGTATGTAACTGGGTTTGATGAAATCAGCATTTCTCTTGCTACCGTGTGCGTAGGGAAGCTCAGTTTTAGTCACAGTAGCTCCTACACATGTCTCCTCAGCGTGTTCCCATTTCCTTAGAAACAGTGTATTTGCTGGGAGAAAAGTGCATTACTGTGCCCTTTCACCGTTCAGCAAAGACATGTGTAGAAGCACAGCGCTAGCAGAAACGACCGTTTCTCCACGTTTTCTAACTCAGGGAACACGTTGCACACTTCGCAGATGCACTTGGGCACTTCGTAAGAAGCGGGTTTTTTGCCTAAAGAGACGTGCTTTAGAACGCGCTAGTTTTGCCTCTTTGCGCAGAAGTACAGATTCTGAGTATGTAACTGGGTTTGATGAAATCAGCATTTCTCTTGCTTCCTGTGCCTAGGGAAGCTCACTTTTAGTCAGAAAAGCTCCAACAAGTGTCTTCTCAGCCTGGTCCCACTTCCTTACTATAAGTGTATTTGCTGGGAGAAAAGTGCATTACTGTGCCCTTTCACCGTTCAGCAAAGACATGTGTAGAAGCACAGCGCTAGCAGAAACGACCGTTTCTCGACGTTTTCTAACTCAGGGAACAAGTTGTACACTTCGCAGATGCATTTAGGCAACTTTGTCAGACATGAGTTTTTTGCCTAAAGAGACGTGCTTTAGAACGCACTAGGTTTGCCTATTTGCGCAGTAGTACAGATTCTGAGTATGTAACTGGGTTTGATGAAATCATCATTTCTCTAGCTTCCCTGTGCGTAGGGAAGCTCAGTTTTAGTCACAGTAGCTCCCACAAGTGTCTCCTCAGCGTGTTCCCATTTCCTTAGAAACAGTGTATTTGCTGGGAGAAAAGTGCATTACTGTGCCCTTTCACCATTCAGCAAAGACATGTGTAGAAGCACAGCGCTAGCAGAAACGACTCAGGGAACAAGTTGCATACTTTGCTGATGCATTTGGGCAACTTCGTAAGAAGCGGGTTATTTGCCTAAAGAGACGTGCTTTAGAACGCGCTAGTTTTGCCTATTTGCGCAGTAGTACAGATTCTGAGTATGTAACTGGGTTTGATGAAATCAGCATTTCTCTCGCTACCGTGTGCGTAGAAAAGCTCAGTTTTAGTCACAGTAGCTCCTACACATGTCTCCTCAGCGTGTTCCCATTTCCTTAGAAACAGTGTATTTGCTGGGAGAAAAGTGCATTACTGTGCCCTTTCACCGTTCAGCAAAGACATGTGTAGAAGCACAGCGCTAGCAGAAACGACCCTTTCTAGACGTTTTCTAACTCAGGGAACAAGTTGCACACTTCAGAGATGCCTTTAGGCAACCTTGTCAGACATGAGTTTTTTGCCTAAAGAGACGTGCTTTAGAACGAACTAGGTTTTCCTATTTGCGCTGTAGTACAGATTCTGAGTATGTAACTGGGTTTGATGAAATCAGCATTTCTCTTGCTTCCCTGTGCCTAGGGAAGCTCAGTTTTAGTCACAGTAGCTCCCACAAGTGTCTCCTCAGCGTGTTCCCATTTCCTTAGAAACAGTGTATTTGCTGGGAGAAAAGTGCATTACTGTGCCCTTTCACCGTTCAGCAAAGACATGTGTAGAAGCACAGCGCTAGCAGAAACGACCGTTTCTCGACGTTTTCTAACTCAGGGAACAAGTTGCACACTTCGCAGATGCATTTGAGCAACTTCGTAAGAAGCGGGTTTTTTGCCTAAAGAGACGTGCTTTAGAACGCGCTAGTTTTGCCTATTTGCGCAGTAGTACAGATTCTGAGTATGTAACTGGGTTTGATGAAATCAGCATTTCTCTTGCTTCCCTGTGCCTAGGGAAGCTCAGTTGTAGTCACAGTAGCTCCCACAAGTGTCTCCTCAGCGTGTTCCCATTTCCTTAGAAACAGTGTATTTGCTGGGAGAAAAGTGCATTACTGTGCCCTTTCACCGTTCAGCAAAGACATGTGTAGAAGCACAGCGCTAGCAGAAACGACCGTTTCTCGACGTTTTCTAACTCAGGGAACAAGTTGCACACATCAGAGATGCATTTAGGCAACCTTGTCAGACATGAGTTTTTTGCCTAAAGAGACGTGCTTTAGAACGAACTAGGTTTTCCTATTTGCGCTGTAGTACAGATTCTGAGTATGTAACTGGGTTTGATGAAATCAGCATTTCTCTTGCTTCCCTGTGCCTAGGGAAGCTCAGTTTTAGTCACAGTAGCTCCCACAAGTGTCTCCTCAGCGTGGTCCCATTTCCTTAGAAACAGTGTATTTGCTGGGAGAAAAGTGCATTACTGTGCCCATTCACCGTTCAGCAAAGACATGTGTAGAAGCACAGCGCTAGCAGAAACGACTCAGGGAACAAGTTGCATACTTTGCTGATGCATTTGGGCAACTTCGTAAGAAGCGGGTTATTTGCCTAAAGAGACGTGCTTTAGAACGCGCTAGTTTTGCCTATTTGCGCAGTAGTACAGATTCTGAGTATGTAACTGGGTTTGATGAAATCAGCATTTCTCTCGCTACCGTGTGCGTAGAAAAGCTCAGTTTTAGTCACAGTAGCTCCTACACATGTCTCCTCAGCGTGTTCCCATTTCCTTAGAAACAGTGTATTTGCTGGGAGAAAAGTGCATTACTGTGCCCTTTCACCGTTCAGCAAAGACATGTGTAGAAGCACAGCGCTAGCAGAAACGACCCTTTCTAGACGTTTTCTAACTCAGGGAACAAGTTGCACACTTCAGAGATGCCTTTAGGCAACCTTGTCAGACATGAGTTTTTTGCCTAAAGAGACGTGCTTTAGAACGAACTAGGTTTTCCTATTTGCGCTGTAGTACAGATTCTGAGTATGTAACTGGGTTTGATGAAATCAGCATTTCTCTTGCTTCCCTGTGCCTAGGGAAGCTCAGTTTTAGTCACAGTAGCTCCCACAAGTGTCTCCTCAGCGTGTTCCCATTTCCCTAGAAACAGTGTATTTGCTGGGAGAAAAGTGCATTACTGTGCCCTTTCACCGTTCAGCAAAGACATGTGTAGAAGCACAGCGCTAGCAGAAACGACCGTTTCTCGACGTTTTCTAACTCAGGGAACAAGTTGCACACTTCTGAGATGCATTTAGGCAACTTTGTCAGACATGAGTTTTTTGCATAAAGAGACGTGCTTTAGAACGCGCTAGTTTTGCCTATTTGCGCAGTAGTACAGATTCTGAGTATGTAACTGGGTTTGATGAAATCAGCATTTCTCTTGCTTCCCTGTGCCTAGGGAAGCTCAGTCATAGTCACATTACCTCCCACAAGTGTCTCCTCAGCGTGTTCCCATTTCCTTAGAAACAGTGTATTTGCTGGGAGAAAAGTGCATTACTGTGCCCTTTCACCGTTCAGCAAAGACATGTGTAGAAGCACAGCGCTAGCAGAAACGACCGTTTCTCGACGTTTTCTAACTCAGGGAACAAGTTGCACACTTCGCAGATGCATTTGAGCAACTTCGTAAGAAGCGGGTTTTTTGCCTAAAGAGACGTGCTTTAGAACGCGCTAGTTTTGCCTATTTGCGCAGTAGTACAGATTCTGAGTATGTAACTGGGTTTGATGAAATCAGCATTTCTCTTGCTTCCCTGTGCCTAGGGAAGCTCAGTTGTAGTCACAGTAGCTCCCACAAGTGTCTCCTCAGCGTGTTCCCATTTCCTTAGAAACAGTGTATTTGCTGGGAGAAAAGTGCATTACTGTGCCCTTTCACCGTTCAGCAAAGACATGTGTAGAAGCACAGCGCTAGCAGAAACGACCGTTTCTCGACGTTTTCTAACTCAGGGAACAAGTTGCACACATCAGAGATGCATTTAGGCAACCTTGTCAGACATGAGTTTTTTGCCTAAAGAGACGTGCTTTAGAACGAACTAGGTTTTCCTATTTGCGCTGTAGTACAGATTCTGAGTATGTAACTGGGTTTGATGAAATCAGCATTTCTCTTGCTTCCCTGTGCCTAGGGAAGCTCAGTTTTAGTCACAGTAGCTCCCACAAGTATCTCCTCAGCGTGTTCCCATTTCCTTAGAAACAGTGTATTTGCTGGGAGAAAAGTGCATTACTGTGCCCTTTCACCGTTCAGCAAAGACATGTGTAGAAGCACAGCGCTAGCAGAAACGACCGTTTCTCGACGTTTTCTAACTCAGGGAACAAGTTGCACACTTCAGAGATGCCTTTAGGCAACCTTGTCAGACATGAGTTTTTTGCCTAAAGAGACTTGCTTTAGAACGCGCTAGTTTTGCCTATTTGCGCAGAAGTACAGATTCTGAGTATGTAACTGGGTTTGATCAAATCAGCATTTCTCTTGCTTCCCTGTGCCTAGGGAAGCTCAGTTTTAGTCACAGTAGCTCCCACAAGTGTCTCCTCAGCGTGGTCCCATTTCCTGAGAAACAGTTTATTTGCTGGGAGAAAAGTGCATTACTGTGCCCTTTCACCGTTCAGCAAAGACATGTGTAGAAGCACAGCGCTAGCAGAAACGACCGTTTCTCGACGTTTTCTAACTCAGGGAACAAGTTGCACACTTCAGAGATGCCTTTAGGCAACCTTGTCAGACATGAGTTTTTTGCCTAAAGAGACTTGCTTTAGAACGCGCTAGTTTTGCCTATTTGCGCAGAAGTACAGATTCTGAGTATGTAACTGGGTTTGATCAAATCAGCATTTCTCTTGCTTCCCTGTGCCTAGGGAAGCTCAGTTTTAGTCACAGTAGCTCCCACAAGTGTCTCCTCAGCGTGGTCCCATTTCCTGAGAAACAGTTTATTTGCTGGGAGAAAAGTGCATTACTGTGCCCTTTCACCGTTCAGCAAAGACATGTGTAGAAGCACAGCGCTAGCAGAAACGACCGTTTCTCGACGTTTTCTAACTCAGGGAACAAGTTGCACACTTCGCAGATGCATTTGAGCAACTTCGTAAGAAGCGGGTTTTTTGCCTAAAGAGACGTGCTTTAGAACGCGCTAGTTTTGCCTATTTGCGCAGTAGTACAGATTCTGAGTATGTAACTGGGTTTGATGAAATCAGCATTTCTCTTGCTTCCCTGTGCGTACGGAAGCTCAATTTTTGACACAGTAGCTCCCACAAGTATCTCCTCAGCGTGTTCTCTTTTCCTTAGAAACAGTGTATTTGCTGGGAGAAAAGTGCATTACTGTGCCCTTTCACCGTTCAGCAAAGACATGTGTAGAAGCACAACGCTAGCAGAAACGACCGTTTCTCGACGTTTTCTAACTCAGGGAACAAGTTGCACACTTCGCAGATGCATTTGAGCAACTTCGTAAGAAGCGGGTTTTTTGCCTAAAGAGACTTGCTTTAGAACGCGCTAGTTTTGCCTATTTGCGCAGAAGTACAGATTCTGAGTATGTAACTGGGTTTGATGAAATCAGCATTTCTCTTGCTTCCCTGTGCGTAGGGAAGCTCAGTTTTAGTCACAGTAGCTCCCACAAGTGTCTCCTCAGCGTGGTCCCATTTCCTGAGAAACAGTTTATTTGCTGGGAGAAAAGTGCATTACTGTGCCCTTTCACCGTTCAGCAAAGGCATGTGTAGAAGCACAGCGCTAGCAGAAACGACCGTTTCTCGACGTTTTCTAACTCAGGGAACAAGTTGCCCACTTCGCAGATACATTTGGACAACTTCGTAAGAAGCGGGTTATTTGCCTAAAGAGACCTGCCTTAGAACGCGCTAGTTTTGCCTATTTGCGCAGAAGTACAGATTCTGAGTATGTAACTGGGTTTGATGAAATCAGCATTTCTCTTGCTTCCCTGTGCCTAGGGAAGATCAGTTTTAGTCACAGTAGCTCCCACAAGTGTCTCCTCAGCGTGTTCCCATTTCCCTAGAAACAGTGTATTTGCTGGGAGAAAAGTGCATTACTGTGCCCTTTCACCGTTCAGCAAAGACATGTGTAGAAGCACAGCGCTAGCAGAAACGACCGTTTCTCGACGTTTTCTAACTCAGGGAACAAGTTGCACACTTCGCAGATGCATTTGAGCAACTTCGTAAGAAGCGGGTTATTTGCCTAAAGAGACGTGCTTTAGAACGCGCTAGTTTTGCCTATTTGCGCAGTAGTACAGATTCTGAGTATGTAACTGTGTTTGATGAAATCAGCATTTCTTTTGCTTCCCTGTGCGTAGGGAAGCTCAGTTGTAGTCACAGTAGCTCCCACAAGTGTCTCCTCAGCGTGTTCCCATTTCCTTAGAAACAGTGTATTTGCTGGGAGAAAAGTGCATTACTGTGCCCTTTCACCGTTCAGCAAAGACATGTGTAGAAGCACAGCGCTAGCAGAAACGACCGTTTCTCGACGTTTTCTAACTCAGGGAACAAGTTGCACACTTCTGAGATGCATTTAGGCAACTTTGTCAGACATGAGTTTTTTGCCTAAAGAGACGTGCTTTAGAGCGCGCTAGTTTTGCCTATTTGCGCAGTAGTACAGATTCTGTGTATGTAACTGGGTTTGATGAAATCAGCATTTCTTTTGCTTCCCTGTGCGTAGGGAAGCTCAGTTTTAGTCACAGTAGCTCCCACAAGTATCTCCTCAGCGTGGTCCCATTTCCTTAGAAACAGTGTATTTGCTGGGAGAAAAGTGCATTACTGTGCCCTTTCACCGTTCAGCAAAGACATGTGTAGAAGCACAGCGCTAGCAGAAACTACCGTTTCTCGACGTTTTCTAACTCAAGGAACAAGTTGCACACTTCGCAGATGCATTTGAGCAACTTCGTAAGAAGCGGGTTTTTTGCCTAAAGAGACCTGCTTTAGAACGCGCTAGTTTTGCCTATTTGCGCAGAAGTACAGATTCTGAGTATGTAACTGGGTTTGATGAAATCAGCATTTCTCTTGCTTCCCTGTGCCTAGGGAAGCTCAGTTTTAGTCACAATAGCTCCCACAAGTGTCTCCTCAGCGTGTTCCCATTTCCTTAGAAACAGTGTATTTGCTGGGAGAAAAGTGCATTACTGTGCCCATTCACCGTTCAGCAAAGACATGTGTAGAAGCACAGCGCTAGCAGAAATGACCGTTTCTCGACGTTTTCTAACTCAGGGAACAAGTTGCACACATCAGAGATGCATTTAGGCAACCTTGTCAGACATGAGTTTTTTGCCTAAAGAGACGTGCTTTTGAACGAACTAGGTTTTCCTATTTGCGCTGTAGTACAGATTCTGAGGATGTAACTGGGTTTGATGAAATCAGCATTTCTCTTGCTTCCCTGTGCCTAGGGAAGCTCAGTTTTAGTCACAGTAGCTCCCACAAGTGTCACCTCAGCGTGTTCCCATTTCCTTAGAAACAGTGTATTTGCTGGGAGAAAAGTGCATTACTGTGCCCTTTCACCGTTCAGCAAAGACATGTGTAGAAGCACAGCGCTAGCAGAAACGACCGTTTCTCGACGTTTTCTAACTCAGGGAACAAGTTGCACACTTCGCAGATGCATTTGAGCAACTTCGTAAGAAGCGCGTTATTTGCCTAAAGAGACGTGCTATAGAACGCGCTAGTTTTGCCTATTTGCGCAGAAGTACAGATTCTGAGTATGTAACTGGGTTTAATGAAATCAGCATTTCTCTTGCTTCCCTGTGCCTAGGGAAGCTCAGTTTTAGTCACAGTAGCTCCCACAAGTGTCTCCTCAGCGTGTTCCCATTTCCTTAGAAACAGTGTATTTGCTGGGAGAAAAGTGCATTACTGTGCCCATTCACCGTTCAGCAAAGACATGTGTAGAAGCACAGCGCTAGCAGAAACGATCGTTTCTCGACGTTTTCTAACTCAGGGAACAAGTTGCACACTTCGCAGATGCATTTGAGCAACTTCGTAAGAAGCGGGTTTTTTGCCTAAAGAGACGTGCTTTAGAACGCGCTAGTTTTGCCTATTTGCGCAGTAGTACAGATTCTGAGTATGTAACTGGTTTTGATGAAATCAGCATTTCTCTTGCTTCCCTGTGCGTACGGAAGCTCAATTTTTGACACAGTAGCTCCCACAAGTATCTCCTCAGCGTGTTCTCTTTTCCTTAGAAACAGTGTATTTGCTGGGAGAAAAGTGCATTACTGTGCCCTTTCACCGTTCAGCAAAGACATGTGTAGAAGCACAGCGCTAGCAGAAACGACCGTTTCTCGACGTTTTCTAACTCAGGGAACAAGTTGCACACTTCGCAGATGCATTTGAGCAACTTCGTAAGAAGCGGGTTTTTTGCCTAAAGAGACTTGCTTTAGAACGCGCTAGTTTTGCCTATTTGCGCAGAAATACAGATTCTGAGTATGTAACTGGGTTTGATGAAATCAGCATTTCTCCTGCTTCCCTGTGCCTAGGGAAGCTCAGTTTTAGTCACAGTAGCTCCCACAAGTGTCTCCTCAGCGTGGTCCCATTTCCTGAGAAAGTTTATTTGCTGGGAGAAAAGTGCATTACTGTGCCCTTTCACCGTTCAGCAAAGGCATGTGTAGAAGCACAGCGCTAGCAGAAACGACCGTTTCTCGACGTTTTCTAACTCAGGGAACAAGTTGCACACTTCGCAGATGCATTTGGGCAACTTCGTAAGAAGCGGGTTATTTGCCTAAAGAGACCTGCCTTAGAACGCGCTAGTTTTGCCTATTTGCACAGTAGTACAGATTCTGAGTATGTAACTGGGTTTGATGAAATCAGCATTTCTCTTGCTTCCCTGTGCCTAGGGAAGCTCAGTTTTAGTCACAGTAGCTCCTACACATGTCTCCTCAGCGTGTTCCCATTTCCTTAGAAACAGTGTATTTGCTGGGAGAAAAGTGCATTACTGTGCCCTTTCACCGTTCAGCAAAGACATGTGTAGAAGCACAGCGCTAGCAGAAACGACCCTTTCTCGACGTTTTCTAACTCAGGGAACAAGTTGCACACTTCAGAGATGCCTTTAGGCAACCTTGTCAGACATGAGTTTTTTGCCTAAAGAGACGTGCTTTAGAACGAACTAGGTTTTCCTATTTGCGCTGTAGTACAGATTCTGAGTATGTAACTGGGTTTGATGAAATCAGCATTTCTCTTGCTTCCCTGTGCCTAGGGAAGCTCAGTTTTAGTCACAGTAGCTCCCACAAGTGTCTCCTCAGCGTGTTCCCATTTCCCTAGAAACAGTGTATTTGCTGGGAGAAAAGTGCATTACTGTGCCCTTTCACCGTTCAGCAAAGACATGTGTAGAAGCACAGCGCTAGCAGAAACGACCGTTTCTCGACGTTTTCTAACTCAGGGAACAAGTTGCACACTTCGCAGATGCATTTGAGCAACTTCGTAAGAAGCGGGTTTTTTGCCTAAAGAGACGTGCTTTAGAACGCGCTAGTTTTGCCTATTTGCGCAGTAGTACAGATTCTGAGTATGTAACTGTGTTTGATGAAATCAGCATTTCTTTTGCTTCCCTGTGCGTAGGGAAGCTCAGTTGTAGTCACAGTAGCTCCCACAAGTGTCTCCTCAGCGTGTTCCCATTTCCTTAGAAACAGTGTATTTGCTGGGAGAAAAGTGCATTACTGTGCCCTTTCACCGTTCAGCAAAGACATGTGTAGAAGCACAGCGCTAGCAGAAACGACCGTTTCTCGACGTTTTCTAACTCAGGGAACAAGTTGCACACTTCTGAGATGCATTTAGGCAACTTTGTCAGACATGAGTTTTTTGCCTAAAGAGACGTGCTTTAGAACGCGCTAGTTTTGCCTATTTGCGCAGTAGTACAGATTCTGAGTATGTAACTGGGTTTGATGAAATCAGCATTTCTTTTGCTTCCCTGTGCGTAGGGAAGCTCAGTTTTAGTCACAGTAGCTCCCACAAGTATCTCCTCAGCGTGGTCCCATTTCCTTAGAAACAGTGTATTTGCTGGGAGAAAAGTGCATTACTGTGCCCTTTCACCGTTCAGCAAAGACATGTGTAGAAGCACAGCGCTAGCAGAAACTACCGTTTCTCGACGTTTTCTAACTCAAGGAACAAGTTGCACACTTCGCAGATGCATTTGAGCAACTTCGTAAGAAGCGGGTTTTTTGCCTAAAGAGACCTGCTTTAGAACGCGCTAGTTTTGCCTATTTGCGCAGAAGTAAAGATTCTGAGTATGTAACTGGGTTTGATGAAATCAGCATTTCTCTTGCTTCCCTGTCCCTAGGGAAGCTCAGTTTTAGTCACAGTAGCTCCCACAAGTGTCTCCTCAGCGTGTTCCCATTTCCCTAGAAACAGTGTATTTGCTGGGAGAAAAGTGCATTACTGTGCCCTTTCACCGTTCAGCAAAGACATGTGTAGAAGCACAGCGCTAGCAGAAACGACCGTTTCTCGACGTTTTCTAACTCAGGGAACAAGTTGCACACTTCGCAGATGCATTTGAGCAACTTCGTAAGTAGCGGGTTTTTTGCCTAAAGAGACGTGCTTTAGAACGCGCTAGTTTTGCCTATTTGCGCAGTAGTACAGATTCTGAGTATGTAACTGTGTTTGATGAAATCAGCATTTCTTTTGCTTCCCTGTTCGTAGGGAAGCTCAGTTGTAGTCACAGTAGCTCCCACAAGTGTCTCCTCAGCGTGTTCCCATTTCCTTAGAAACAGTGTATTTGCTGGGAGAAAAGTGCATTACTGTGCCCTTTCACCGTTCAGCAAAGACATGTGTAGAAGCACAGCGCTAGCAGAAACGACCGTTTCTCGACGTTTTCTAACTCAGGGAACAAGTTGCACACTTCTGAGATGCATTTAGGCAACTTTGTCAGACATGAGTTTTTTGCCTAAAGAGACGTGCTTTAGAACGCGCTAGTTTTGCCTATTTGCGCAGTAGTACAGATTCTGAGTATGTAACTGGGTTTGATGAAATCAGCATTTCTCTTGCTTCCCTGTGCCTAGGGAAGCTCAGTTTTAGTCACAATAGCTCCCACAAGTGTCTCCTCAGCGTGTTCCCATTTCCTTAGAAACAGTGTATTTGCTGGGAGAAAAGTGCATTACTGTGCCCTTTCACCGTTCAGCAAAGACATGAGTAGAAGCACAGCGCTAGCAGAAACTACCGTTTCTCGACGTTTTCTAACTCAGGGAACAAGTTGCACACATCAGAGATGCATTTAGGCAACCTTGTCAGACATGAGTTTTTTGCCTAAAGAGACGTGCTTTAGAACGAACTAGGTTTTCCTATTTGCGCTGTAGTACAGATTCTGAGGATGTAACTGGGTTTGATGAAATCAGCATTTCTCTTGCTTCCCTGTGCCTAGGGAAGCTCAGTTTTAGTCACAGTAGCTCCTACACATGTCTCCTCAGCGTGTTCCCATTTCCTTAGAAACAGTGTATTTGCTGGGAGAAAAGTGCATTACTGTGCCCTTTCACCGTTCAGCAAAGACATGTGTAGAAGCACAGCGCTAGCAGAAACGACCGTTTCTCGACGTTTTCTAACTCAGGGAACAAGTTGCACACTTCAGAGATGCCTTTAGGCAACCTTGTCAGACATGAGTTTTTTGCCTAAAGAGACGTGCTTTAGAACGAACTAGGTTTTCCTATTTGCGCTGTAGTACAGATTCTGAGTATGTAACTGGGTTTGATGAAATCAGCATTTCTCTTGCTTCCCTGTGCCTAGGGAAGCTCAGTTTTAGTCACAGTAGCTCCCACAAGTGTCTCCTCAGTGTGGTCCCATTTCCTGAGAAACAGTTTATTTGCTGGGAGAAAAGTGCATTACTGTGCCCTTTCACCGTTCAGCAAAGGCATGTGTAGAAGCACAGCGCTAGCAGAAACGACCGTTTCTCGACGTTTTCTAACTCAGGGAACAAGTTGCCCACTTCGCAGATGCATTTGGGCAACTTCGTAAGAAGCGGGTTATTTGCCTAAAGAGACCTGCCTTAGAACGCGCTAGTTTTGCCTATTTGCACAGTAGTACAGATTCTGAGTATGTAACTGGGTTTGATGAAATCAGCATTTCTCTTGCTTCCCTGTGCCTAGGGAAGCTCAGTTTTAGTCACAGTAGCTCCTACACATGTCTCCTCAGCGTGTTCCCATTTCCTTAGAAACAGTGTATTTGCTGGGAGAAAAGTGCATTACTGTGCCCTTTCACCGTTCAGCAAAGACATGTGTAGAAGCACAGCGCTAGCAGAAACGACCCTTTCTCGACGTTTTCTAACTCAGGGAACAAGTTGCACACTTCAGAGATGCCTTTAGGCAACCTTGTCAGACATGAGTTTTTTGCCTAAAGAGACGTGCTTTAGAACGCGCTAGTTTTGCCTATTTGCGCAGAAATACAGATTCTGAGTATGTAACTGGGTTTGATGAAATCAGCATTTCTCCTGCTTCCCTGTGCCTAGGGAAGCTCAGTTTTAGTCACAGTAGCTCCCACAAGTGTCTCCTCAGCGTGGTCCCATTTCCTGAGAAACAGTTTATTTGCTGGGAGAAAAGTGCATTACTGTGCCCTTTCACCGTTCAGCAAAGGCATGTGTAGAATCACAGCGCTAGCAGAAACGACCGTTTCTCGACGTTTTCTAACTCAGGGAACAAGTTGCACACTTCGCAGATGCATTTGGGCAACTTCGTAAGAAGCGGGTTATTTGCCTAAAGAGACCTGCCTTAGAACGCGCTAGTTTTGCCTATTTGCACAGTAGTACAGATTCTGAGTATGTAACTGGGTTTGATGAAATCAGCATTTCTCTTGCTTCCCTGTGCCTAGGGAAGCTCAGTTTTAGTCACAGTAGCTCCTACACATGTCTCCTCAGCGTGTTCCCATTTCCTTAGAAACAGTGTATTTGCTGGGAGAAAAGTGCATTACTGTGCCCTTTCACCGTTCAGCAAAGACATGTGTAGAAGCACAGCGCTAGCAGAAACGACCCTTTCTCGACGTTTTCTAACTCAGGGAACAAGTTGCACACTTCAGAGATGCCTTTAGGCAACCTTGTCAGACATGAGTTTTTTGCCTAAAGAGACGTGCTTTAGAACGAACTAGGTTTTCCTATTTGCGCTGTAGTACAGATTCTGAGTATGTAACTGGGTTTGATGAAATCAGCATTTCTCTTGCTTCCCTGTGCCTAGGGAAGCTCAGTTTTAGTCACAGTAGCTCCCACAAGTGTCTCCTCAGCGTGTTCCCATTTCCCTAGAAACAGTGTATTTGCTGGGAGAAAAGTGCATTACTGTGCCCTTTCACCGTTCAGCAAAGACATGTGTAGAAGCACAGCGCTAGCAGAAACGACCGTTTCTCGACGTTTTCTAACTCAGGGAACAAGTTGCACACTTCGCAGATGCATTTGAGCAACTTCGTAAGAAGCGGGTTTTTTGCCTAAAGAGACGTGCTTTAGAACGCGCTAGTTTTGCCTATTTGCGCAGTAGTACAGATTCTGAGTATGTAACTGTGTTTGATGAAATCAGCATTTCTTTTGCTTCCCTGTGCGTAGGGAAGCTCAGTTGTAGTCACAGTAGCTCCCACAAGTGTCTCCTCAGCGTGTTCCCATTTCCTTAGAAACAGTGTATTTGCTGGGAGAAAAGTGCATTACTGTGCCCTTTCACCGTTCAGCAAAGACATGTGTAGAAGCACAGCGCTAGCAGAAACGACCGTTTCTCGACGTTTTCTAACTCAGGGAACAAGTTGCACACTTCTGAGATGCATTTAGGCAACTTTGTCAGACATGAGTTTTTTGCCTAAAGAGACGTGCTTTAGAACGCGCTAGTTTTGCCTATTTGCGCAGTAGTACAGATTCTGAGTATGTAACTGGGTTTGATGAAATCAGCATTTCTTTTGCTTCCCTGTGCGTAGGGAAGCTCAGTTTTAGTCACAGTAGCTCCCACAAGTATCTCCTCAGCGTGGTCCCATTTCCTTAGAAACAGTGTATTTGCTGGGAGAAAAGTGCATTACTGTGCCCTTTCACCGTTCAGCAAAGACATGTGTAGAAGCACAGCGCTAGCAGAAACTACCGTTTCTCGACGTTTTCTAACTCAAGGAACAAGTTGCACACTTCGCAGATGCATTTGAGCAACTTCGTAAGAAGCGGGTTTTTTGCCTAAAGAGACCTGCTTTAGAACGCGCTAGTTTTGCCTATTTGCGCAGAAGTAAAGATTCTGAGTATGTAACTGGGTTTGATGAAATCAGCATTTCTCTTGCTTCCCTGTCCCTAGGGAAGCTCAGTTTTAGTCACAGTAGCTCCCACAAGTGTCTCCTCAGCGTGTTCCCATTTCCCTAGAAACAGTGTATTTGCTGGGAGAAAAGTGCATTACTGTGCCCTTTCACCGTTCAGCAAAGACATGTGTAGAAGCACAGCGCTAGCAGAAACGACCGTTTCTCGACGTTTTCTAACTCAGGGAACAAGTTGCACACTTCGCAGATGCATTTGAGCAACTTCGTAAGAAGCGGGTTTTTTGCCTAAAGAGACGTGCTTTAGAACGCGCTAGTTTTGCCTATTTGCGCAGTAGTACAGATTCTGAGTATGTAACTGTGTTTGATGAAATCAGCATTTCTTTTGCTTCCCTGTGCGTAGGGAAGCTCAGTTGTAGTCACAGTAGCTCCCACAAGTGTCTCCTCAGCGTGTTCCCATTTCCTTAGAAACAGTGTATTTGCTGGGAGAAAAGTGCATTACTGTGCCCTTTCACCGTTCAGCAAAGACATGTGTAGAAGCACAGCGCTAGCAGAAACGACCGTTTCTCGACGTTTTCTAACTCAGGGAACAAGTTGCACACTTCTGAGATGCATTTAGGCAACTTTGTCAGACATGAGTTTTTTGCCTAAAGAGACGTGCTTTAGAACGCGCTAGTTTTGCCTATTTGCGCAGAAGTACAGATTCTGAGTATGTAACTGGGTTTGATGAAATCAGCATTTCTCTTGCTTCCCTGTGCCTAGGGAAGCTCAGTTTTAGTCACAATAGCTCCCACAAGTGTCTCCTCAGCGTGTTCCCATTTCCTTAGAAACAGTGTATTTGCTGGGAGAAAAGTGCATTGCTGTGCCCTTTCACCGTTCAGCAAAGACATGTGTAGAAGCACAGCGCTAGCAGAAACGACCGTTTCTCGACGTTTTCTAACTCAGGGAACAAGTTGCACACTTCAGAGATGCCTTTAGGCAACCTTGTCAGACATGAGTTTTTTGCCTAAAGAGACGTGCTTTAGAACGAACTAGGTTTTCCTATTTGCGCTGTAGTACAGATTCTGAGTATGTAACTGGGTTTGATGAAATCAGCATTTCTCTTGCTTCCCTGTGCCTAGGGAAGCTCAGTTTTAGTCACAGTAGCTCCCACAAGTGTCTCCTCAGCGTGGTCCCATTTCCTGAGAAACAGTTTATTTGCTGGGAGAAAAGTGCATTACTGTGCCCTTTCACCGTTCAGCAAAGGCATGTGTGGAAGCACAGCGCTAGCAGAAACGACCGTTTCTCGACGTTTTCTAACTCAGGGAACAAGTTGCCCACTTCGCAGATGCATTTGGGCAACTTCGTAAGAAGCGGGTTATTTGCCTAAAGAGACCTGCCTTAGAACGCGCTAGTTTTGCCTATTTGCACAGTAGTACAGATTCTGAGTATGTAACTGTGTTTGATGAAATCAGCATTTCTCTTGCTTCCCTGTGCCTAGGGAAGCTCAGTTTTAGTCACAGTAGCTCCTACACATGTCTCCTCAGCGTGTTCCCATTTCCTTAGAAACAGTGTATTTGCTGGGAGAAAAGTGCATTACTGTGCCCTTTCACCGTTCAGCAAAGACATGTGTAGAAGCACAGCGCTAGCAGAAACGACCCTTTCTCGACGTTTTCTAACTCAGGGTACAAGTTGCACACTTCAGAGATGCCTTTAGGCAACCTTGTCAGACATGAGTTTTTTGCCTAAAGAGACGTGCTTTAGAACGAACTAGGTTTTCCTATTTGCGCAGAAGTACAGATTCTGAGTATGTAACTGGGTTTGATGAAATCAGCATTTCTCTTGCTTCCCTGTGCCTAGGGAAGCTCAGTTTTAGTCACAGTAGCTCCCACAAGTGTCTCCTCAGCGTGTTCCCATTTCCCTAGAAACAGTGTATTTGCTGGGAGAAAAGTGCATTACTGTGCCCTTTCACCGTTCAGCAAAGACATGTGTAGAAGCACAGCGCTAGCAGAAACGACCGTTTCTCGACGTTTTCTAACTCAGGGAACAAGTTGCACACTTCGCAGATGCATTTGAGCAACTTCGTAAGAAGCGGGTTTTTTGCCTAAAGAGACGTGCTTTAGAACGCGCTAGTTTTGCCTATTTGCGCAGTAGTACAGATTCTGAGTATGTAACTGTGTTTGATGAAATCAGCATTTCTTTTGCTTCCCTGTGCGTAGGGAAGCTCAGTTGTAGTCACAGTAGCTCCCACAAGTGTCTCCTCAGCGTGTTCCCATTTCCTTAGAAACAGTGTATTTGCTGGGAGAAAATTGCATTACTGTGTCCTTTCACCGTTCAGCAAAGACATGTGTAGAAGCACAGCGCTAGCAGAAACGACCGTTTCTCGACGTTTTCTAACTCAGGGAACAAGTTGCACACTTCTGAGATGCATTTAGGCAACTTTGTCAGACATGAGTTTTTTGCCAAAAGAGACGTGCTTTAGAACGCGCTAGTTTTGCCTATTTGCGCAGTAGTACAGATTCTGAGTATGTAACTGGGTTTGATGAAATCTGCATTTCTTTTGCTTCCCTGTGCGTAGGGAAGCTCAGTTTTAGTCACAGTAGCTCCCCCAAGTATCTCCTCAGCGTGGTCCCATTTCCTTAGAAACAGTGTATTTGCTGGGAGAAAAGTGCATTACTGTGCCCTTTCACCGTTCAGCAAAGACATGTGTAGAAGCACAGCGCTAGCAGAAACGACCGTTTCTCGACGTTTTCTAACTCAAGGAACAAGTTGCACACTTCGCAGATGCATTTGAGCAACTTCGTAAGAAGCGGGTTTTTTGCCTAAAGAGACCTGCTTTAGAACGCGCTAGTTTTGCCTATTTGCGCAGAAGTACAGATTCTGAGTATGTAACTGGGTTTGATGAAATCAGCATTTCTCTTGCTTCCCTGTGCCTAGGGAAGCTCAGTTTTAGTCACAATAGCTCCCACAAGTGTCTCCTCAGCGTGTTCCCATTTCCTTAGAAACAGTGTATTTGCTGGGAGAAAAGTGCATTACTGTGCCCTTTCACCGTTCAGCAAAGACATGTGTAGAAGCACAGCGCTAGCAGAAACGACCGTTTCTCGACGTTTTCTAACTCAGGGAACAAGTTGCACACTTCAGAGATGCCTTTAGGCAACCTTGTCAGACATGAGTTTTTTGCCTAAAGAGACGTGCTTTAGAACGAACTAGGTTTTCCTATTTGCGCCATAGTACAGATTCTGAGTATGTAACTGGGTTTGATGAAATCAGCATTTCTCTTGCTTCCCTGTGCCTAGGGAAGCTCAGTTTTAGTCACAGTAGCTCCCACAAGTGTCTCCTCAGCGTGTTTCCATTTCCTTAGAAACAGTGTATTTGCTGGGAGAAAAGTGCATTACTGTGCCCTTTCACCGTTCAGCAAAGACATGTGTAGAAGCACAGCGCTAGCAGAAACGACCGTTTCTCGACGTTTTCTAACTCAGGGAACAAGTTGCACACTTCGCAGATGCATTTGAGCAACTTCGTAAGAAGCGGGTTTTTTGCCTAAAGAGACGTGCTTTAGAACGCGCTAGTTTTGCCTATTTGCGCAGTAGTACAGATTCTGAGTATGTAACTGTGTTTGATGAAATCAGCATTTCTTTTGCTTCCCTGTGCGTAGGGAAGCTCAGTTGTAGTCGCAGTAGCTCCCACAAGTGTCTTTTCAGCGTGTTCCCATTTCCTTAGAAACAGTGTATTTGCTGGGAGAAAAGTGCATTACTGTGCCCTTTCACCGTTCAGCAAAGACATGTGTAGAAGCCCAGCCCTAGCAGAAACGACCGTTTCTCGACGTTTTCTAACTCAGGGAACAAGTTGCACACTTCTGAGATGCATTTAGGCAACTTTGTCAGACATGAGTTTTTTGCCTAAAGAGACGTGCTTTAGAACGCGCTAGTTTTGCCTATTTGCGCAGTAGTACAGATTCTGAGTATGTAACTGGGTTTGATGAAATCAGCATTTCTCTTGCTTCCCTGTGCCTAGGGAAGCTCAGTTTTAGTCACAATAGCTCCCACAAGTGTCTCCTCAGCGTGTTCCCATTTCCTTAGAAACAGTGTATTTGCTGGGAGAAAAGTGCATTACTGTGCCCTTTCACCGTTCAGCAAAGACATGTGTAGAAGCACAGCGCTAGCAGAAACGACCGTTTCTCGACGTTTTCTAACTCAGGGAACAAGTTGCACACATCAGAGATGCATTTAGGCAACCTTGTCAGACATGAGTTTTTTGCCTAAAGAGACGTGCTTTAGAACGAACTAGGTTTTCCTATTTGCGCTGTAGTACAGATTCTGAGGATGTAACTGGGTTTGATGAAATCAGCATTTCTCTTGCTTCCCTGTGCCTAGGGAAGCTCAGTTTTAGTCACAGTAGCTCCTACACATGTCTCCTCAGCGTGTTCCCATTTCCTTAGAAACAGTGTATTTGCTGGGAGAAAAGTGCATTACTGTGCCCTTTCACCGTTCAGCAAAGACATGTGTAGAAGCACAGCGCTAGCAGAAACGACCGTTTCTCGACGTTTTCTAACTCAGGGAACAAGTTGCACACTTCAGAGATGCCTTTAGGCAACCTTGTCAGACATGAGTTTTTTGCCTAAAGAGACGTGCTTTAGAACGAACTAGGTTTTCCTATTTGCGCCATAGTACAGATTCTGAGTATGTAACTGGGTTTGATGAAATCAGCATTTCTCTTGCTTCCCTGTGCCTAGGGAAGCTCAGTTTTAGTCACAGTAGCTCCCACAAGTGTCTCCTCAGCGTGTTTCCATTTCCTTAGAAACAGTGTATTTGCTGGGAGAAAAGTGCATTACTGTGCCCTTTCACCGTTCAGCAAAGACATGTGTAGAAGCACAGCGCTAGCAGAAACGACCGTTTCTCGACGTTTTCTAACTCAGGGAACAAGTTGCACACTTCGCAGATGCATTTGAGCAACTTCGTAAGAAGCGGGTTTTTTGCCTAAAGAGACGTGCTTTAGAACGCGCTAGTTTTGCCTATTTGCGCAGTAGTACAGATTCTGAGTATGTAACTGTGTTTGATGAAATCAGCATTTCTTTTGCTTCCCTGTGCGTAGGGAAGCTCAGTTGTAGTCGCAGTAGCTCCCACAAGTGTCTTTTCAGCGTGTTCCCATTTCCTTAGAAACAGTGTATTTGCTGGGAGAAAAGTGCATTACTGTGCCCTTTCACCGTTCAGCAAAGACATGTGTAGAAGCCCAGCGCTAGCAGAAACGACCGTTTCTCGACGTTTTCTAACTCAGGGAACAAGTTGCACACTTCTGAGATGCATTTAGGCAACTTTGTCAGACATGAGTTTTTTGCCTAAAGAGACGTGCTTTAGAACGCGCTAGTTTTGCCTATTTGCGCAGTAGTACAGATTCTGAGTATGTAACTGGGTTTGATGAAATCAGCATTTCTCTTGCTTCCCTGTGCCTAGGGAAGCTCAGTTTTAGTCACAATAGCTCCCACAAGTGTCTCCTCAGCGTGTTCCCATTTCCTTAGAAACAGTGTATTTGCTGGGAGAAAAGTGCATTACTGTGCCCTTTCACCGTTCAGCAAAGACATGTGTAGAAGCACAGCGCTAGCAGAAACGACCGTTTCTCGACGTTTTCTAACTCAGGGAACAAGTTGCACACATCAGAGATGCATTTAGGCAACCTTGTCAGACATGAGTTTTTTGCCTAAAGAGACGTGCTTTAGAACGAACTAGGTTTTCCTATTTGCGCTGTAGTACAGATTCTGAGGATGTAACTGGGTTTGATGAAATCAGCATTTCTCTTGCTTCCCTGTGCCTAGGGAAGCTCAGTTTTAGTCACAGTAGCTCCTACACATGTCTCCTCAGCGTGTTCCCATTTCCTTAGAAACAGTGTATTTGCTGGGAGAAAAGTGCATTACTGTGCCCTTTCACCGTTCAGCAAAGACATGTGTAGAAGCACAGCGCTAGCAGAAACGACCCTTTCTCGACGTTTTCTAACTCAGGGAACAAGTTGCACACTTCAGAGATGCCTTTAGGCAACCTTGTCAGACATGAGTTTTTTGCCTAAAGAGACGTGCTTTAGAACGAACTAGGTTTTCCTATTTGCGCTGTAGTACAGATTCTGAGTATGTAACTGGGTTTGATGAAATCAGCATTTCTCTTGCTTCCCTGTGCCTAGGGAAGCTCAGTTTTAGTCACAGTAGCTCCCACAAGTGTCTCCTCAGCGTGTTCCCATTTCCTTAGAAACAGTGTATTTGCTGGGAGAAAAGTGCATTACTGTGCCCTTTCACCGTTCAGCAAAGACATGTGTAGAAGCACAGCGCTAGCAGAAACGACCGTTTCTCGACGTTTTCTAACTCAGGGAACAAGTTGCACACTTCGCAGATGCATTTGAGCAACTTCGTAAGAAGCGCGTTATTTGCCTAAAGAGACGTGCTATAGAACGCGCTAGTTTTGCCTATTTGCGCAGAAGTACAGATTCTGAGTATGTAACTGGGTTTAATGAAATCAGCATTTCTCTTGCTTCCCTGTGCCTAGGGAAGCTCAGTTTTAGTCACAGTAGCTCCCACAAGTGTCTCCTCAGCGTGTTCCCATTTCCTTAGAAACAGTGTATTTGCTGGGAGAAAAGTGCATTACTGTGCCCATTCACCGTTCAGCAAAGACATGTGTAGAAGCACAGCGCTAGCAGAAACGACCGTTTCTCGACGTTTTCTAACTCAGGGAACAAGTTGCACACTTCAGAGATGCCTTTAGGCAACCTTGTCAGACATGAGTTTTTTGCCTAAAGAGACTTGCTTTAGAACGCGCTAGTTTTGCCTATTTGCGCAGAAGTACAGATTCTGAGTATGTAACTGGGTTTGATGAAATCAGCATTTCTCTTGCTTCCCTGTGCCTAGGGAAGCTCAGTTTTAGTCACAGTAGCTCCCACAAGTGTCTCCTCAGCGTGGTCCCATTTCCTGAGAAACAGTTTATCTGCTGGGAGAAAAGTGCATTACTGTGCCCTTTCACCGTTCAGCAAAGGCATGTGTAGAAGCACAGCGCTAGCAGAAACGACCGTTTCTCGACGTTTTCTAACTCAGGGAACAAGTTGCCCACTTCGCAGATGCATTTGGGCAACTTCGTAAGAAGCGGGTTATTTGCCTAAAGAGACCTGCCTTAGAACGCGCTAGTTTTGCCTATTTGCGCAGTAGTACAGATTCTGAGTATGTAACTGGGTTTGATGAAATCAGCATTTCTCTTGCTTCCCTGTGCCTAGGGAAGCTCAGTTTTAGTCACAGTAGCTCCTACAAATGTCTCCTCAGCGTGTTCCCATTTCCTTAGAAACAGTGTATTTGCTGGGAGAAAAGTGCATTACTGTGCCCTTTCACCGTTCAGCAAAGACATGTGTAGAAGCACAGCGCTAGCAGAAACGACCCTTTCTCGACGTTTTCTAACTCAGGGAACAAGTTGCACACTTCAGAGATGCCTTTAGGCAACCTTGTCAGACATGAGTTTTTTGCCTAAAGAGACGTGCTTTAGAACGAACTAGGTTTTCCTATTTGCGCTGTAGTACAGATTCTGAGTATGTAACTGGGTTTGATGAAATCAGCATTTCTCTTGCTTCCCTGTGCCTAGGGAAGCTCAGTTTTAGTCACAGTAGCTCCGACAAGTGTCTCCTCAGCGTGTTCCCATTTCCCTAGAAACAGTGTATTTGCTGGGAGAAAAGTGCATTACTGTGCCCTTTCACCGTTCAGCAAAGACATGTGTAGAAGCACAGCGCTAGCAGAAACGACCGTTTCTCGACGTTTTCTAACTCAGGGAACAAGTTGCACACTTCGCAGATGCATTTGAGCAACTTCGTAAGAAGCGGGTTTTTTGCCTAAAGAGACTTGCTTTAGAACGCGCTAGTTTTGCCTATTTCCGCAGAAGTACAGATTCTGAGAATGTAACTGGGTTTGATGAAATCAGCATTTCTCTTGCTTCCCTGTGCCTAGGGAAGCTCAGTTTTAGTCACAGTAGCTCCCACAAGTGTCTCCTCAGCGTGGTCCCATTTCCTGAGAAACAGTTTATTTGCTGGGAGAAAAGTGCATTACTGTGCCCTTTCACCGTTCAGCAAAGACATGTGTAGAAGCACAGCGCTAGCAGAAACGACCGTTTCTCGAAGTTTTCTAACTCAGGGAACAAGTTGCACACTTCGCAGATGCATTTGAGCAACTTCGTAAGAAGCGGGTTTTTTGCCTAAAGAGACGTGCTTTAGAACGCGCTAGTTTTGCCTATTTGCGCAATAGTACAGATTCTGAGTATGTAACTGGGTTTGATGAAATCAGCATTTCTCTTGCTTCCCTGTGCGTACGGAAGCTCAATTTTTGACACAGTAGCTCCCACAAGTATCTCCTCAGCGTGTTCTCTTTTCCTTAGAAACAGTGTATTTGCTGGGAGAAAAGTGCATTACTGTGCCCTTTCACCGTTCAGCAAAGACATGTGTAGAAGCACAGCGCTAGAAGAAACGACCGTTTCTCGACGTTTTCTAACTCAGGGAACAAGTTGCACACTTCGCAGATGCATTTGAGCAACTTCGTAAGAAGCGGGTTTTTTGCCTAAAGAGACTTGCTTTAGAACGCGCTAGTTTTGCCTATTTGCGCAGAAGTACAGATTCTGAGTATGTAACTGGGTTTGATGAAATCAGCATTTCTCTTGCTTCCCTGTGCCTAGGGAAGCTCAGTTTTAGTCACAGTAGCTCCCACAAGTGTCTCCTCAGCGTGGTCCCATTTCCTGAGAAACAGTTTATTTGCTGGGAGAAAAGTGCATTACTGTGCCCTTTCACCGTTCAGCAAAGGCATGTGTAGAAGCACAGCGCTAGCAGAAACGACCGTTTCTCGACGTTTTCTAACTCAGGGAACAAGTTGCCCACTTCGCAGATGCATTTGGGCAACTTCGTAAGAAGCGGGTTATTTGCCTAAAGAGACCTGCCTTAGAACGCGCTAGTTTTGCCTATTTGCGCAGTAGTACAGATTCTGAGTATGTAACTGGGTTTGATGAAATAAGCATTTCTCTTGCTTCCCTGTGCCTAGGGAAGCTCAGTTTTAGTCACAGTAGCTCCTACACATGTCTCCTCAGCGTGGTCCCATTTCCTTAGAAACAGTGTATTTGCTGGGAGAAAAGTACATTACTGTGCCCTTTCACCGTTCAGCAAAGACATGTGTAGAAGCACAGCGCTAGCAGAAACGACCGTTTCTCGACGTTTTCTAACTCAGGGAACAAGTTGCACACTTCAGAGATGCCTTTAGGCAACCTTGTCAGACATGAGTTTTTTGCCTAAAGAGACGTGCTTTAGAACGCGCTAGTTTTGCCTATTTGCGCAGTAGTACAGATTCTGAGTATGTAACTGGGTTTGATGAAATCATCATTTCTCTTGCTTCCCTGTGCGTAGGGAAGCTCAATTTTTGACACAGTAGCTCCCACAAGTATCTCCTCAGCGTGTTCTCTTTTCTTTAGAAACAGTGTATTTGCTGGGAGAAAAGTGCATTACTGTGCCCTTTCACCGTTCAGCAAAGACATGTGTAGAAGCACAGCGCTAGCAGAAACGACCGTTTCTCGACATTTTCTAACTCAGGGAACAAGTTGCACACATTAGAGATGCATTTAGGCAACCTTGTCAGACATGAGTTTTTTGCCTAAAGAGACGTGCTTTAGAACGAACTAGGTTTTCCTATTTGCGCTGTAGTACAGATTCTGAGGATGTAACTGGGTTTGATGAAATCAGCATTTCTCTTGCTTCCCTGTGCCTAGGGAAGCTCAGTTTTAGTCACAGTAGCTCCCACAAGTGTCACCTCAGCGTGTTCCCATTTCCTTAGAAACAGTGTATTTGCTGGGAGAAAAGTGCATTACTGTGCCCTTTCACCGTTCAGCAAAGACATGTGTAGAAGCACAGCGCTAGCAGAAACGACCGTTTCTCGACGTTTTCTAACTCAGGGAACAAGTTGCACACTTCGCAGATGCATTTGAGCAACTTCGTAAGAAGCGCGTTATTTGCCTAAAGAGACGTGCTATAGAACGCGCTAGTTTTGCCTATTTGCGCAGAAGTACAGATTCTGAGTATGTAACTGGGTTTAATGAAATCAGCATTTCTCTTGCTTCCCTGTGCCTAGGGAAGCTCAGTTTTAGTCACAGTAGCTCCCACAAGTGTCTCCTCAGCGTGTTCCCATTTCCTTAGAAACAGTGTATTTGCTGGGAGAAAAGTGCATTACTGTGCCCTTTCACCGTTCAGCAAAGACATGTGTAGAAGCACAGCGCTAGCAGAAACGACCCTTTCTCGACGTTTTCTAACTCAGGGAACAAGTTGCACACTTCAGAGATGCCTTTAGGCAACCTTGTCAGACATGAGTTTTTTGCCTAAAGAGACGTGCTTTAGAACGCGCTAGTTTTGCCTATTTGCGCAGAAGTACAGATTCTGAGTATGTAACTGGGTTTGATGAAATCAGCATTTCTCTTGCTTCCCTGTGCCTAGGGAAGCTCAGTTTTAGTCACAGTAGCTCCCACAAGTGTCTCCTCAGCGTGGTCCCATTTCCTGAGAAACAGTTTATTTGCTGGGAGAAAAGTGCATTACTGTGCCCTTTCACCGTTCAGCAAAGACATGTGTAGAAGCACAGCGCTAGCAGAAACGACCGTTTCTCGAAGTTTTCTAACTCAGGGAACAAGTTGCACACTTCGCAGATGCATTTGAGCAACTTCGTAAGAAGCGGGTTTTTTGCCTAAAGAGACGTGCTTTAGAACGCGCTAGTTTTGCCTATTTGCGCAGTAGTACAGATTCTGAGTATGTAACTGTGTTTGATGAAATCAGCATTTCTCTTGCTTCCCTGTGCGTAGGGAAGCTCAATTTTTGACACAGTAGCTCCCACAAGTATCTCCTCAGCGTATTCTCTTTTCCTTAGAAACAGTGTATTTGCTGGGAGAAAAGTGCATTACTGTGCCCTTTCACCGTTCAGCAAAGACATGTGTAGAAGCACAGCGCTAGCAGAAACGACCGTTTCTCGACGTTTTCTAACTCAGGGAACAAGTTGCACACTTCGCAGATGCATTTGAGCAACTTCGTAAGAAGCGCGTTATTTGCCTAAAGAGACGTGCTATAGAACGCGCTAGTTTTGCCTATTGGCGCAGAAGTACAGATTCTGAGTATGTAACTGGGTTTAATGAAATCAGCATTTCTCTTGCTTCCCTGTGCCTAGGGAAGCTCAGTTTTAGTCACAGTAGCTCCCACAAGTGTCTCCTCAGCGTGGTCCCATTTCCTTAGAAACAGTGTATTTGCTGGGAGAAAAGTGCATTACTGTGCCCATTCACCTTTCAGCAAAGACATGTGTAGAAGCACAGCGCTAGCAGAAACGACCGTTTCTCGACGTTTTCTAACTCAGGGAACAAGTTGCACACTTCAGAGATGCCTTTAGGCAACCTTGTCAGACATGAGTTTTTTGCCTAAAGAGACTTGCTTTAGAACGCGCTAGTTTTGCCTATTTGCGCAGAAGTACAGATTCTGAGTATGTAACTGGGTTTGATGAAATCAGCATTTCTCTTGCTTCCCTGTGCCTAGGGAAGCTCAGTTTTAGTCACAGTAGCTCCCACAAGTGTCTCCTCAGCGTGGTCCCATTTCCTGAGAAACAGTTTATTTGCTGGGAGAAAAGTGCATTACTGTGCCCTTTCACCGTTCAGCAAAGACATGTGTAGAAGCACAGCGCTAGCAGAAACGACCGTTTCTCGAAGTTTTCTAACTCAGGGAACAAGTTGCACACTTCGCAGATGCATTTGAGCAACTTCGTAAGAAGCGGGTTTTTTGCCTAAAGAGACGTGCTTTAGAACGCGCTAGTTTTGCCTATTTGCGCAGTAGTACAGATTCTGAGTATGTAACTGGGTTTGATGAAATCATCATTTCTCTTGCTTCCCTGTGCGTAGGGAAGCTCAATTTTTGACACAGTAGCTCCCACAAGTATCTCCTCAGCGTGTTCTCTTTTCTTTAGAAACAGTGTATTTGCTGGGAGAAAAGTGCATTACTGTGCCCTTTCACCGTTCAGCAAAGACATGTGTAGAAGCACAGCGCTAGCAGAAACGACCGTTTCTCGACGTTTTCTAACTCAGGGAACAAGTTGCACACATTAGAGATGCATTTAGGTAACCTTGTCAGACATGAGTTTTTTGCCTAAAGAGACGTGCTTTAGAACGAACTAGGTTTTCCTATTTGCGCTGTAGTACAGATTCTGAGGATGTAACTGGGTTTGATGAAATCAGCATTTCTCTTGCTTCCCTGTGCCTAGGGAAGCTCAGTTTTAGTCACAGTAGCTCCCACAAGTGTCACCTCAGCGTGTTCCCATTTCCTTAGAAACAGTGTATTTGCTGGGAGAAAAGTGCATTACTGTGCCCTTTCACCGTTCAGCAAAGACATGTGTAGAAGCACAGCGCTAGCAGAAACGACCGTTTCTCGACGTTTTCTAACTCAGGGAACAAGTTGCACACTTCGCAGATGCATTTGAGCAACTTCGTAAGAAGCGCGTTATTTGCCTAAAGAGACGTGCTATAGAACGCGCTAGTTTTGCCTATTTGCGCAGAAGTACAGATTCTGAGTATGTAACTGGGTTTAATGAAATCAGCATTTCTCTTGCTTCCCTGTGCCTAGGGAAGCTCAGTTTTAGTCACAGTAGCTCCCACAAGTGTCTCCTCAGCGTGTTCCCATTTCCTTAGAAACAGTGTATTTGCTGGGAGAAAAGTGCATTACTGTGCCCTTTCACCGTTCAGCAAAGACATGTGTAGAAGCACAGCGCTAGCAGAAACGACCCTTTCTCGACGTTTTCTAACTCAGGGAACAAGTTGCACACTTCAGAGATGCCTTTAGGCAACCTTGTCAGACATGAGTTTTTTGCCTAAAGAGACGTGCTTTAGAACGCGCTAGTTTTGCCTATTTGCGCAGAAGTACAGATTCTGAGTATGTAACTGGGTTTGATGAAATCAGCATTTCTCTTGCTTCCCTGTGCCTAGGGAAGCTCAGTTTTAGTCACAGTAGCTCCCACAAGTGTCTCCTCAGCGTGGTCCCATTTCCTGAGAAACAGTTTATTTGCTGGGAGAAAAGTGCATTACTGTGCCCTTTCACCGTTCAGCAAAGACATGTGTAGAAGCACAGCGCTAGCAGAAACGACCGTTTCTCGACGTTTTCTAACTCAGGGAACAAGTTGCACACATTAGAGATGCATTTAGGCAACCTTGTCAGACATGAGTTTTTTGCCTAAAGAGACGTGCTTTAGAACGAACTAGGTTTTCCTATTTGCGCTGTAGTACAGATTCTGAGGATGTAACTGGGTTTGATGAAATCAGCATTTCTCTTGCTTCCCTGTGCCTAGGGAAGCTCAGTTTTAGTCACAGTAGCTCCCACAAGTGTCACCTCAGCGTGTTCCCATTTCCTTAGAAACAGTGTATTTGCTGGGAGAAAAGTGCATTACTGTGCCCTTTCACCGTTCAGCAAAGACATGTGTAGAAGCACAGCGCTAGCAGAAACGACCGTTTCTCGACGTTTTCTAACTCAGGGAACAAGTTGCACACTTCGCAGATGCATTTGAGCAACTTCGTAAGAAGCGCGTTATTTGCCTAAAGAGACGTGCTATAGAACGCGCTAGTTTTGCCTATTTGCGCAGAAGTACAGATTCTGAGTATGTAACTGGGTTTAATGAAATCAGCATTTCTCTTGCTTCCCTGTGCCTAGGGAAGCTCAGTTTTAGTCACAGTAGCTCCCACAAGTGTCTCCTCAGCGTGTTCCCATTTCCTTAGAAACAGTGTATTTGCTGGGAGAAAAGTGCATTACTGTGCCCTTTCACCGTTCAGCAAAGACATGTGTAGAAGCACAGCGCTAGCAGAAACGACCCTTTCTCGACGTTTTCTAACTCAGGGAACAAGTTGCACACTTCAGAGATGCCTTTAGGCAACCTTGTCAGACATGAGTTTTTTGCCTAAAGAGACGTGCTTTAGAACGCGCTAGTTTTGCCTATTTGCGCAGAAGTACAGATTCTGAGTATGTAACTGGGTTTGATGAAATCAGCATTTCTCTTGCTTCCCTGTGCCTAGGGAAGCTCAGTTTTAGTCACAGTAGCTCCCACAAGTGTCTCCTCAGCGTGGTCCCATTTCCTGAGAAACAGTGTATTTGCTGGGAGAAAAGTGCATTACTGTGCCCTTTCACCGTTCAGCAAAGACATGTGTAGAAGCACAGCGCTAGCAGAAACGACCGTTTCTCGAAGTTTTCTAACTCAGGGAACAAGTTGCACACTTCGCAGATGCATTTGAGCAACTTCGTAAGAAGCGGGTTTTTTGCCTAAAGAGACATGCTTTAGAACGCGCTAGTTTTGCCTATTTGCGCAGAAGTACAGATTCTGAGTATGTAACTGGGTTTGATGAAATCATCATTTCTCTTGCTTCCCTGTGCGTAGGGAAGCTCAATTTTTGACACAGTAGCTCCCACAAGTATCTCCTCAGCGTGTTCTCTTTTCTTTAGAAACAGTGTATTTGCTGGGAGAAAAGTGCATTACTGTGCCCTTTCACCGTTCAGCAAAGACATGTGTAGAAGCACAGCGCTAGCAGAAACGACCGTTTCTCGACATTTTCTAACTCAGGGAACAAGTTGCACACATTAGAGATGCATTTAGGCAACCTTGTCAGACATGAGTTTTTTGCCTAAAGAGACGTGCTTTAGAACGAACTAGGTTTTCCTATTTGCGCTGTAGTACAGATTCTGAGGATGTAACTGGGTTTGATGAAATCAGCATTTCTCTTGCTTCCCTGTGCCTAGGGAAGCTCAGTTTTAGTCACAGTAGCTCCCACAAGTGTCACCTCAGCGTGTTCCCATTTCCTTAGAAACAGTGTATTTGCTGGGAGAAAAGTGCATTACTGTGCCCTTTCACCGTTCAGCAAAGACATGTGTAGAAGCACAGCGCTAGCAGAAACGACCGTTTCTCGACGTTTTCTAACTCAGGGAACAAGTTGCACACTTCGCAGATGCATTTGAGCAACTTCGTAAGAAGCGCGTTATTTGCCTAAAGAGACGTGCTATAGAACGCGCTAGTTTTGCCTATTTGCGCAGAAGTACAGATTCTGAGTATGTAACTGGGTTTAATGAAATCAGCATTTCTCTTGCTTCCCTGTGCCTAGGGAAGCTCAGTTTTAGTCACAGTAGCTCCCACAAGTGTCTCCTCAGCGTGTTCCCATTTCCTTAGAAACAGTGTATTTGCTGGGAGAAAAGTGCATTACTGTGCCCTTTCACCGTTCAGCAAAGACATGTGTAGAAGCACAGCGCTAGCAGAAACGACCCTTTCTCGACGTTTTCTAACTCAGGGAACAAGTTGCACACTTCAGAGATGCCTTTAGGCAACCTTGTCAGACATGAGTTTTTTGCCTAAAGAGACGTGCTTTAGAACGCGCTAGTTTTGCCTATTTGCGCAGAAGTACAGATTCTGAGTATGTAACTGGGTTTGATGAAATCAGCATTTCTCTTGCTTCCCTGTGCCTAGGGAAGCTCAGTTTTAGTCACAGTAGCTCCCACAAGTGTCTCCTCAGCGTGGTCCCATTTCCTGAGAAACAGTTTATTTGCTGGGAGAAAAGTGCATTACTGTGCCCTTTCACCGTTCAGCAAAGACATGTGTAGAAGCACAGCGCTAGCAGAAACGACCGTTTCTCGAAGTTTTCTAACTCAGGGAACAAGTTGCACACTTCGCAGATGCATTTGAGCAACTTCGTAAGAAGCGGGTTTTTTGCCTAAAGAGACGTGCTTTAGAACGCGCTAGTTTTGCCTATTTGCGCAGTAGTACAGATTCTGAGTATGTAACTGTGTTTGATGAAATCAGCATTTCTCTTGCTTCCCTGTGCGTAGGGAAGCTCAATTTTTGACACAGTAGCTCCCACAAGTATCTCCTCAGCGTATTCTCTTTTCCTTAGAAACAGTGTATTTGCTGGGAGAAAAGTGCATTACTGTGCCCTTTCACCGTTCAGCAAAGACATGTGTAGAAGCACAGCGCTAGCAGAAACGACCGTTTCTCGACGTTTTCTAACTCAGGGAACAAGTTGCACACTTCGCAGATGCATTTGAGCAACTTCGTAAGAAGCGCGTTATTTGCCTAAAGAGACGTGCTATAGAACGCGCTAGTTTTGCCTATTGGCGCAGAAGTACAGATTCTGAGTATGTAACTGGGTTTAATGAAATCAGCATTTCTCTTGCTTCCCTGTGCCTAGGGAAGCTCAGTTTTAGTCACAGTAGCTCCCACAAGTGTCTCCTCAGCGTGGTCCCATTTCCTTAGAAACAGTGTATTTGCTGGGAGAAAAGTGCATTACTGTGCCCATTCACCTTTCAGCAAAGACATGTGTAGAAGCACAGCGCTAGCAGAAACGACCGTTTCTCGACGTTTTCTAACTCAGGGAACAAGTTGCACACTTCAGAGATGCCTTTAGGCAACCTTGTCAGACATGAGTTTTTTGCCTAAAGAGACTTGCTTTAGAACGCGCTAGTTTTGCCTATTTGCGCAGAAGTACAGATTCTGAGTATGTAACTGGGTTTGATGAAATCAGCATTTCTCTTGCTTCCCTGTGCCTAGGGAAGCTCAGTTTTAGTCACAGTAGCTCCCACAAGTGTCTCCTCAGCGTGGTCCCATTTCCTGAGAAACAGTTTATTTGCTGGGAGAAAAGTGCATTACTGTGCCCTTTCACCGTTCAGCAAAGACATGTGTAGAAGCACAGCGCTAGCAGAAACGACCGTTTCTCGAAGTTTTCTAACTCAGGGAACAAGTTGCACACTTCGCAGATGCATTTGAGCAACTTCGTAAGAAGCGGGTTTTTTGCCTAAAGAGACGTGCTTTAGAACGCGCTAGTTTTGCCTATTTGCGCAGTAGTACAGATTCTGAGTATGTAACTGGGTTTGATGAAATCATCATTTCTCTTGCTTCCCTGTGCGTAGGGAAGCTCAATTTTTGACACAGTAGCTCCCACAAGTATCTCCTCAGCGTGTTCTCTTTTCTTTAGAAACAGTGTATTTGCTGGGAGAAAAGTGCATTACTGTGCCCTTTCACCGTTCAGCAAAGACATGTGTAGAAGCACAGCGCTAGCAGAAACGACCGTTTCTCGACGTTTTCTAACTCAGGGAACAAGTTGCACACATTAGAGATGCATTTAGGTAACCTTGTCAGACATGAGTTTTTTGCCTAAAGAGACGTGCTTTAGAACGAACTAGGTTTTCCTATTTGCGCTGTAGTACAGATTCTGAGTATGTAACTGGGTTTGATGAAATCAGCATTTCTCTTGCTTCCCTGTGCCTAGGGAAGCTCAGTTTTAGTCACAGTAGCTCCCACAAGTGTCACCTCAGCGTGTTCCCATTTCCTTAGAACCAGTGTATTTGCTGGGAGAAAAGTGCATTACTGTGCCCTTTCACCGTTCAGCAAAGACATGTGTAGAAGCACAGCGCTAGCAGAAACGACCGTTTCTCGACGTTTTCTAACTCAGGGAACAAGTTGCACACTTCGCAGATGCATTTGAGCAACTTCGTAAGAAGCGCGTTATTTGCCTAAAGAGACGTGCTATAGAACGCGCTAGTTTTGCCTATTTGCGCAGAAGTACAGATTCTGAGTATGTAACTGGGTTTAATGAAATCAGCATTTCTCTTGCTTCCCTGTGCCTAGGGAAGCTCAGTTTTAGTCACAGTAGCTCCCACAAGTGTCTCCTCAGCGTGTTCCCATTTCCTTAGAAACAGTGTATTTGCTGGGAGAAAAGTGCATTACTGTGCCCTTTCACCGTTCAGCAAAGACATGTGTAGAAGCACAGCGCTAGCAGAAACGACCCTTTCTCGACGTTTTCTAACTCAGGGAACAAGTTGCACACTTCAGAGATGCCTTTAGGCAACCTTGTCAGACATGAGTTTTTTGCCTAAAGAGACGTGCTTTAGAACGCGCTAGTTTTGCCTATTTGCGCAGAAGTACAGATTCTGAGTATGTAACTGGGTTTGATGAAATCAGCATTTCTCTTGCTTCCCTGTGCCTAGGGAAGCTCAGTTTTAGTCACAGTAGCTCCCACAAGTGTCTCCTCAGCGTGGTCCCATTTCCTGAGAAACAGTTTATTTGCTGGGAGAAAAGTGCATTACTGTGCCCTTTCACCGTTCAGCAAAGACATGTGTAGAAGCACAGCGCTAGCAGAAACGACCGTTTCTCGAAGTTTTCTAACTCAGGGAACAAGTTGCACACTTCGCAGATGCATTTGAGCAACTTCGTAAGAAGCGGGTTTTTTGCCTAAAGAGACGTGCTTTAGAACGCGATAGTTTTGCCTATTTGCGCAGAAGTACAGATTCTGAGTATGTAACTGGGTTTGATGAAATCATCATTTCTCTTGCTTCCCTGTGCGTAGGGAAGCTCAGTTTTTGACACAGTAGCTCCCACAAGTATCTCCTCAGCGTGTTCTCTTTTCTTTAGAAACAGTGTATTTGCTGGGAGAAAAGTGCATTACTGTGCCCTTTCACCGTTCAGCAAAGACATGTGTAGAAGCACAGCGCTAGCAGAAACGACCGTTTCTCGACGTTTTCTAACTCAGGGAACAAGTTGCACACATTAGAGATGCATTTAGGCAACCTTGTCAGACATGAGTTTTTTGCCTAAAGAGACGTGCTTTAGAACGAACTAGGTTTTCCTATTTGCGCTGTAGTACAGATTCTGAGGATGTAACTGGGTTTGATGAAATCAGCATTTCTCTTGCTTCCCTGTGCCTAGGGAAGCTCAGTTTTAGTCACAGTAGCTCCCACAAGTGTCACCTCAGCGTGTTCCCATTTCCTTAGAAACAGTGTATTTGCTGGGAGAAAAGTGCATTACTGTGCCCTTTCACCGTTCAGCAAAGACATGTGTAGAAGCACAGCGCTAGCAGAAACGACCGTTTCTCGACGTTTTCTAACTCAGGGAACAAGTTGCACACTTCGCAGATGCATTTGAGCAACTTCGTAAGAAGCGCGTTATTTGCCTAAAGAGACGTGCTATAGAACGCGCTAGTTTTGCCTATTTGCGCAGAAGTACAGATTCTGAGTATGTAACTGGGTTTAATGAAATCAGCATTTCTCTTGCTTCCCTGTGCCTAGGGAAGCTCAGTTTTAGTCACAGTAGCTCCCACAAGTGTCTCCTCAGCGTGTTCCCATTTCCTTAGAAACAGTGTATTTGCTGGGAGAAAAGTGCATTACTGTGCCCTTTCACCGTTCAGCAAAGACATGTGTAGAAGCACAGCGCTAGCAGAAACGACCCTTTCTCGACGTTTTCTAACTCAGGGAACAAGTTGCACACTTCAGAGATGCCTTTAGGCAACCTTGTCAGACATGAGTTTTTTGCCTAAAGAGACGTGCTTTAGAACGCGCTAGTTTTGCCTATTTGCGCAGAAGTACAGATTCTGAGTATGTAACTGGGTTTGATGAAATCAGCATTTCTCTTGCTTCCCTGTGCCTAGGGAAGCTCAGTTTTAGTCACAGTAGCTCCCACAAGTGTCTCCTCAGCGTGGTCCCATTTCCTGAGAAACAGTTTATTTGCTGGGAGAAAAGTGCATTACTGTGCCCTTTCACCGTTCAGCAAAGACATGTGTAGAAGCACAGCGCTAGCAGAAACGACCGTTTCTCGAAGTTTTCTAACTCAGGGAACAAGTTGCACACTTCGCAGATGCATTTGAGCAACTTCGTAAGAAGCGGGTTTTTTGCCTAAAGAGACGTGCTTTAGAACGCGCTAGTTTTGCCTATTTGCGCAGTAGTACAGATTCTGAGTATGTAACTGGGTTTGATGAAATCAGCATTTCTCTTGCTTCCCTGTGCGTAGGGAAGCTCAATTTTTGACACAGTAGCTCCCACAAGTATCTCCTCAGCGTATTCTCTTTTCCTTAGAAACAGTGTATTTGCTGGGAGAAAAGTGCATTACTGTGCCCTTTCACCGTTCAGCAAAGACATGTGTAGAAGCACAGCGCTAGCAGAAACGACCGTTTCTCGACGTTTTCTAACTCAGGGAACAAGTTGCACACTTCGCAGATGCATTTGAGCAACTTCGTAAGAAGCGCGTTATTTGCCTAAAGAGACGTGCTATAGAACGCGCTAGTTTTGCCTATTGGCGCAGAAGTACAGATTCTGAGTATGTAACTGGGTTTAATGAAATCAGCATTTCTCTTGCTTCCCTGTGCCTAGGGAAGCTCAGTTTTAGTCACAGTAGCTCCCACAAGTGTCTCCTCAGCGTGGTCCCATTTCCTTAGAAACAGTGTATTTGCTGGGAGAAAAGTGCATTACTGTGCCCATTCACCGTTCAGCAAAGACATGTGTAGAAGCACAGCGCTAGCAGAAACGACCGTTTCTCGACGTTTTCTAACTCAGGGAACAAGTTGCACACTTCAGAGATGCCTTTAGGCAACCTTGTCAGACATGAGTTTTTTGCCTAAAGAGACTTGCTTTAGAACGCGCTAGTTTTGCCTATTTGCGCAGAAGTACAGATTCTGAGTATGTAACTGGGTTTGATCAAATCAGCATTTCTCTTGCTTCCCTGTGCCTAGGGAAGCTCAGTTTTAGTCACAGTAGCTCCCACAAGTGTCTCCTCAGCGTGGTCCCATTTCCTGAGAAACAGTTTATTTGCTGGGAGAAAAGTGCATTACTGTGCCCTTTCACCGTTCAGCAAAGACATGTGTAGAAGCACAGCGCTAGCAGAAACGACCGTTTCTCGAAGTTTTCTAACTCAGGGAACAAGTTGCACACTTCGCAGATGCATTTGAGCAACTTCGTAAGAAGCGGGTTTTTTGCCTAAAGAGACGTGCTTTAGAACGCGCTAGTTTTGCCTATTTGCGCAGTAGTACAGATTCTGAGTATGTAACTGGGTTTGATGAAATCATCATTTCTCTTGCTTCCCTGTGCGTAGCGAAGCTCAATTTTTGACACAGTAGCTCCCACAAGTATCTCCTCAGCGTGTTCTCTTTTCTTTAGAAACAGTGTATTTGCTGGGAGAAAAGTGCATTACTGTGCCCTTTCACCGTTCAGCAAAGACATGTGTAGAAGCACAGCGCTAGCAGAAACGACCGTTTCTCGACGTTTTCTAACTCAGGGAACAAGTTGCACACATTAGAGATGCATTTAGGCAACCTTGTCAGACATGAGTTTTTTGCCTAAAGAGACGTGCTTTAGAACGAACTAGGTTTTCCTATTTGCGCTGTAGTACAGATTCTGAGGATGTAACTGGGTTTGATGAAATCAGCATTTCTCTTGCTTCCCTGTGCCTAGGGAAGCTCAGTTTTAGTCACAGTAGCTCCCACAAGTGTCACCTCAGCGTGTTCCCATTTCCTTAGAAACAGTGTATTTGCTGGGAGAAAAGTGCATTACTGTGCCCTTTCACCGTTCAGCAAAGACATGTGTAGAAGCACAGCGCTAGCAGAAACGACCCTTTCTCGACGTTTTCTAACTCAGGGAACAAGTTGCACACTTCGCAGATGCATTTGAGCAACTTCGTAAGAAGCGCGTTATTTGCCTAAAGAGACGTGCTATAGAACGCGCTAGTTTTGCCTATTTGCGCAGAAGTACAGATTCTGAGTATGTAACTGGGTTTAATGAAATCAGCATTTCTCTTGCTTCCCTGTGCCTAGGGAAGCTCAGTTTTAGTCACAGTAGCTCCCACAAGTGTCTCCTCAGCGTGTTCCCATTTCCTTAGAAACAGTGTATTTGCTGGGAGAAAAGTGCATTACTGTGCCCTTTCACCGTTCAGCAAAGACATGTGTAGAAGCACAGCGCTAGCAGAAACGACCGTTTCTCGACGTTTTCTAACTCAGGGAACAAGTTGCACACTTCAGAGATGCCTTTAGGCAACCTTGTCAGACATGAGTTTTTTGCCTAAAGAGACTTGCTTTAGAACGCGCTAGTTTTGCCTATTTGCGCAGAAGTACAGATTCTGAGTATGTAACTGGGTTTGATGAAATCAGCATTTCTCTTGCTTCCCTGTGCCTAGGGAAGCTCAGTTTTAGTCACAGTAGCTCCCACAAGTGTCTCCTCAGCGTGGTCCCATTTCCTGAGAAACAGTTTATTTGCTGGGAGAAAAGTGCATTACTGTGCCCTTTCACCGTTCAGCAAAGACATGTGTAGAAGCACAGCGCTAGCAGAAACGACCGTTTCTCGAAGTTTTCTAACTCAGGGAACAAGTTGCACACTTCGCAGATGCATTTGAGCAACTTCGTAAGAAGCGGGTTTTTTGCCTAAAGAGACGTGCTTTAGAACGCGCTAGTTTTGCCTATTTGCGCAGTAGTACAGATTCTGAGTATGTAACTGGGTTTGATGAAATCAGCATTTCTGTTGCTTCCCTGTGCGTAGGGAAGCTCAATTTTTGACACAGTAGCTCCCACAAGTATCTCCTCAGCGTGTTCTCTTTTCCTTAGAAACAGTGTATTTGCTGGGAGAAAAGTGCATTACTGTGCCCTTTCACCGTTCAGCAAAGACATGTGTAGAAGTACAGCGCTAGCAGAAACGACCGTTTCTCGACGTTTTCTAACTCAGGGAACAAGTTGCACACTTCGCAGATGCATTTGAGCAACTTCGTAAGAAGCGGGTTTTTTGCCTAAAGAGACTTGCTTTAGAACGCGCTAGTTTTGCCTATTTGCGCAGAAGTACAGATTCTGAGTATGTAACTGGGTTTGATGAAATCAGCATTTCTCTTGCTTCCCTGTGCCTAGGGAAGCTCAGTTTTAGTCACAGTAGCCCCCACAAGTGTCTCCTCAGCGTGGTCCCATTTCCTGAGAAACAGTTTATTTTCTGGGAGAAAAGTGCATTACTGTGCCCTATCACCGTTCAGCAAAGACATGTGTAGAAGCACAGCGCTAGCAGAAACGACCCTTTCTCGACGTTTTCTAACTCAGGGAACAAGTTGCACACTTCAGAGATGCCTTTAGGCAACCTTGTCAGACATGAGTTTTTTGCCTAAAGAGACGTGCTTTAGAACGAACTAGGTTTTCCTATTTGCGCTGTAGTACAGATTCTGAGTATTTAACTGGGTTTGATGAAATCAGCATTTCTCTTGCTTCCCTGTGCCTAGGGAAGCTCAGTTTTAGTCACAGTAGCTTCCACAAGTGTCTCCTCAGCGTGTTCTCATATCCTTAGAATCAGTGTATTTGCTGGGAGAAAAGTGCATTACTGTGCCCTTTCACCGTTCAGCAAAGACATGTGTAGAAGCACAGCGCTAGCAGAAACGACCGTTTCTCGACGTTTTCTAACTCAGGGAACAAGTTGCACACTTCGCAGAGGCATTTGAGCAACTTCGTAAGAAGCGGGTTTTTTGCCTAAAGAGACGTGCTTTAGAACGCGCTAGTTTTGCCTATTTGCGCAGTAGTACAGATTCTGAGTATGTAACTGGGTTTGATGAAATCAGCATTTCTTTGCTTCCCTGTGCGTAGGGAAGCTCAGTTGTAGTCACAGTAGCTCCCACAAGTGTCTCCTCAGCGTGTTCTCTTTTCCTTAGAAACAGTGTATTTGCTGGGAGAAAAGTGCATTACTGTGCCCTTTCACCATTCAGCAAAGACATGTGTAGAAGCACAGCGCTAGCAGAAACGACCGTTTCTCGACGTTTTCTAACTCAGGGAACAAGTTGCACACTTCTGAGATGCATTTAGGCAACTTTGTCAGACATGAGTTTTTTGCCTAAAGAGACGTGCTTTAGAACGCGCTAGTTTTGCCTATTTGCGTAGAAGTACAGATTCTGAGTATGTAACTGGGTTTGATGAAATCAGCATTTCTCTTGCTTCCCTGTGCCTAGGGAAGCTCAGTTTTAGTCACAGTAGCTTCCACAAGTGTCACCTCAGCGTGTTCCCATTTCCTTAGAAACAGTGTATTTGCTGGGAGAAAAGTGCATTACTGTGCCCTTTCACCGTTCAGCAAAGACATGTGTAGAAGCACAGCGCTAGCAGAAACGACCGTTTCTCGACGTTTTCTAACTCAGGGAACAAGTTGCACACTTCGCAGATGCATTTGAGCAACTTCGTAAGAAGCGGGTTTTTTGCCTAAAGAGACTTGCTTTAGAACGCGCTAGTTTTGCCTATTTGCGCAGAAGTACAGATTCTGAGTATGTAACTGGGTTTGATGAAATCAGCATTTCTCTTGCTTCGCTGTGCCTAGGGAAGCTCAGTTTTAGTCACAGTAGCTCCCACAAGTGTCTCCTCAGCGTGTTCCCATTTCCTTAGAAACAGTGTATTTGCTGGGAGAAAAGTGCATTACTGTGCCCATTCACCGTTCAGCAAAGACATGTGTAGAAGCACAGCGCTAGCAGAAACGACCCTTTCTTGACGTTTTCTAACTCAGGGAACAAGTTGCACACTTCAGAGATGCCTTTAGGCAACCTTGTCAGACATGAGTTTTTTGCCTAAAGAGACGTGCTTTAGAACGAACTAGGTTTTCCTATTTGCGCTGTTGTACAGATTCTGAGTATGTAACTGGGTTTGATGAAATCAGCATTTCTCTTGCTTCCCTGTGCCTAGGGAAGCTCAGTTTTAGTCACAGTAGCTCCCACAAGTGTCTCCTCAGCGTGTTCCCATTTCCTTAGAAACAGTGTATTTGCTGGGAGAAAAGTGCATTACTGTGCCCTTTCACCGTTCAGCAAAGACATGTGTAGAAGCACAGCGCTAGCAGAAACGACCGTTTCTCGACGTTTTCTAACTCAGGGAACAAGTTGCACACTTCGCAGATGCATTTGAGCAACTTCGTAAGAAGCGGGTTTTTTGCCTAAAGAGACTTGCTTTAGAACGCGCTAGTTTTGCCTATTTGCGCAGAAGTACAGATTCTGAGTATGTAACTGGGTTTGATGAAATCAGCATTTCTCTTGCTTCCCTGTGCCTAGGGAAGCTCAGTTTTAGTCACAGTAGCTCCCACAAGTGTCTCCTCAGCGTGTTCCCATTTCCTTAGAAACAGTGTATTTGCTGGGAGAAAAGTGCATTACTGTGCCCATTCACCGTTCAGCAAAGACATGTGTAGAAGCACAGCGCTAGCAGAAACGACCGTTTCTCGACGTTTTCTAACTCAGGGAACAAGTTGCACACTTCAGAGATGCCTTTAGGCAACCTTGTCAGACATGAGTTTTTTGCTAAAGAGACTTGCTTTAGAACGCGCTAGTTTTGCCTATTTGCGCAGAAGTACAGATTCTGAGTATGTAACTGGGTTTGATGAAATCAGCATTTCTCTTGCTTCCCTGTGCCTAGGGAAGCTCAGTTTTAATCACAGTAGCTCCCACAAGTGTCTCCTCAGCGTGGTCCCATTTCCTGAGAAACAGTTTATTTGCTGGGAGAAAAGTGCATTACTGTGCCCTTTCACCGTTCAGCAAAGACATGTGTAGAAGCACAGCGCTAGCAGAAACGACCGTTTCTCGACGTTTTCTAACTCAGGGAACAAGTTGCACACTTCGCAGATGCATTTGAGCAACTTCGTAAGAATAGGGTTTTTTGCCTAAAGAGACGTGCTTTAGAACGCGCTAGTTTTGCCTATTTGCGCAGTAGTACAGATTCTGAGTATGTAACTGTGTTTGATGAAATCAGCATTTCTTTTGCTTCCCTGTGCGTAGGGAAGCTCAGTTGTAGTCACAGTAGCTCCCACAAGTGTCTCCTCAGCGTGTTCTCTTTTCCTTAGAAACAGTGTATTTGCTGGGAGAAAAGTGCATTACTGTGCCCTTCACCGTTCAGCAAAGACATGTGTAGAAGCACAGCGCTAGCAGAAACGACCGTTTCTCGACGTTTTCTAACTCAGGGAACAAGTTGCACACTTCTGAGATGCATTTAGGCAACTTTGTCAGACATGAGTTTTTTGCCTAAAGAGACGTGCTTTAGAACGCGCTAGTTTTGCCTATTTGCGCAGTAGTACAGATTCTGAGTATGTAACTGGGTTTGATGAAATCAGCATTTCTTTTGCTTCCCTGTGCGTAGGGAAGCTCAGTTGTAGTCACAGTAGCTCCCACAAGTGTCTCCTCAGCGTGTTCCCATTTCCTTAGAAACAGTGTATTTGCTGGGAGAAAAGTGCATTACTGTGCCCTTTCACCGTTCAGCAAAGACATGTGTAGAAGCACAGCAATAGCAGAAACGACCGTTTCTCGACGTTTGCTAACTCACGGAACAAGTTGCACACTTCGCAGATGCATTTGAGCAACTTCGTAAGAAGCGGGTTTTTTGCCTAAAGAGACGTGCTTTAGAACGCGCTAGTTTTGCCTATTTGCGCAGTAGTACAGATTCTGAGTATGTAACTGTGTTTGATGAAATCAGCATTTCTTTTGCTTCCCTGTGCGTAGGGAAGCTCAGTTGTAGTCACAGTAGCTCCCACAAGTGTCTCCTCAGCGTGTTCTCTTTTTCTTAGAAACAGTGTATTTGCTGGGAGAAAAGTGCATTACTGTGCCCTTTCACCGTTCAGCAAAGACATGTGTAGAAGCACAGCGCTAGCAGAAACGACCGTTTCTCGACGTTTTCTAACTCAGGGAACAAGTTGCACACTTCTGAGATGCATTTAGGCAACTTTGTCAGACATGAGTTTTTTGCCTAAAGAGACGTGCTTTAGAACGCGCTAGTTTTGCCTATTTGCGCAGTAGTACAGATTCTGAGTATGTAACTGTGTTTGATGAAATCAGCATTTCTTTTGCTTCCCTGTGCGTAGGGAAGCTCAGTTTTAGTCACAGTAGCTCCCACAAGTATCTCCTCAGCGTGGTCCATTTTCTTAGAAACAGTGTATTTGCTGGGAGAAAAGTGCATTACTGTGCCCTTTCACCGTTCAGCAAAGACATGTGTAGAAGCACAGCGCTAGCAGAAACGACCGTTTCTCGACGTTTTCTAACTCAAAGAACAAGTTGCACACCTCGCAGATGCATTTGAGCAACATCGTAAGAAGCGGGTTTTTTGCCTAAAGAGACCTGCTTTAGAACGCGCTAGTTTTGCCTATTTGGGCAGAAGTACAGATTCTGAGTATGTAACTGGGTTTGATGAAATCAGCATTTCTCTTGCTTCCCTGTGCCTAGGGAAGCTCAGTTTTAGTCACAATAGCTCCCACAAGTGTCTCCTCAGCGTGTTCCCATTTCCTTAGAAACAGTGTATTTGCTGGGAGAAAAGTGCATTACTGTGCCCTTTCACCGTTCAGCAAAGACATGTGTAGAAGCACAGCGCTAGGAGAAACGACCGTTTCTCGACGTTTTCTAACTCAGGGAACAAGTTGCACACTTCAGAGATGCCTTTAGGCAACCTTGTCAGACATGAGTTTTTTGCCTAAAGAGACGTGCTTTAGAACGAACTAAGTTTTCCTATTTGCGCTGTAGTACAGATTCTGAGGATGTAACTGGGTTTGATGAAATCAGCATTTCTCTTGCTTCCCTGTGCCTAGGGAAGCTCAGTTTTAGTCACAGTTGCTTCCACAAGTGTCACCTCAGCGTGTTCCCATTTCCTTAGAAACAGTGTATTTGCTGGGAGAAAAGTGCATTACTGTGCCCTTTCACCGTTCAGCAAAGACATGTGTAGAAGCACAGCGCTAGCAGAAACGACCGTTTCTCGACGTTTTCTAACTCAGGGAACAAGTTGCACACTTCGCAGATGCATTTGAGCAACTTCGTAAGAAGCGGGTTTTTTGCCTAAAGAGACGTGCTTTAGAACGCGCTAGTTTTGCCTATTTGCGCAGTAGTACAGATTCTGAGTATGTAACTGGGTTTGATGAAATCAGCATTTCTCTTGCTTCCCTGTGCGTAGGGAAGCTCAATTTTTGACACAGTAGCTCCCACAAGTATCTCCTCAGCGTGTTCTCATTTCCTTAGAAACAGTGTATTTGCTGGGAGAAAAGTGCATTACTGTGCCCATTCACCGTTCAGCAAAGACATGTGTAGAAGCACAGCGCTAGCAGAAACGACCGTTTCTCGACGTTTTCTAACTCAGGGAACAAGTTGCCCACTTCAGAGATGCCTTTAGGCAACCTTGTCAGACATGAGTTTTTTGCCTAAAGAGACTTGCTTTAGAACGCGCTAGTTTTGCCTATTTGCGCAGAAGTACAGATTCTGAGTATGTAACTGGGTTTGATGAAATCAGCATTTCTCTTGCTTCCCTGTGCCTAGGGAAGCTCAGTTTTAGTCACAGTAGCTCCCACAAGTGTCTCCTCAGCGTGGTCCCATTTCCTGAGAAAGAGTTTATTTGCTGGGAGAAAAGGGCATTACTGTGCCCTTTCACCGTTCAGCAAAGGCATGTGTAGAAGCACAGCGCTAGCAGAAACGACCGTTTCTCGACGTTTTCTAACTCAGGGAACAAGTTGCCCACTTCGCAGATGCATTTGGGCAACTTCGTAAGAAGCGGGTTATTTGCCTAAAGAGACCTGCCTTAGAACGCGCTAGTTTTGCCTATTTGCGCAGTAGTACAGATTCTGAGTATGTAACTGGGTTTGATGAAATCAGCATTTCTCTTGCTTCCCTGTGCCTAGGGAAGCTCAGTTTTAGTCACAGTAGCTCCTACACATGTCTCCTCAGCGTGTTCCCATTTCCTTAGAAACAGTATATTTGCTGGGAGAAAAGTGCATTACTGTGCCCTTTCACCGTTCAGCAAAGACATGTGTAGAAGCACAGCGCTAGCAGAAACGACCCTTTCTCGACGTTTTCTAACTCAGGGAACAAGTTGCACACTTCAGAGATGCCTTTAGGCAACCTTGTCAGACATGAGTTTTTTGCCTAAAGAGACGTGCTTTAGAACGAACTAGGTTTTCCTATTTGCGCTGTAGGTCAGATTCTGAGTATGTAACTGGGTTTGATGAAATCAGCATTTCTCTTGCTTCCCTGTGCCTAGGGAAGCTCAGTTTTAGTCACAGTAGCTCCCACAAGTGTCTCCTCAGCGTGTTCCCATTTCCTTAGAAACAGTGTATTTGCTGGGAGAAAAGTGCATTACTGTGCCCTTTCACCGTTCAGCAAAGACATGTGTAGAAGCACAGCGCTAGCAGAAACGACCGTTTCTCGACGTTTTCTAACTCAGGGAACAAGTTGCACACTTCGCAGATGCATTTGAGCAACTTCGTAAGAATAGGGTTTTTTGCCTAAAGAGACGTGCTTTAGAACGCGCTAGTTTTGCCTATTTGCGCAGTAGTACAGATTCTGAGTATGTAACTGTGTTTGATGAAATCAGCATTTCTTTTGCTTCCCTGTGCGTAGGGAAGCTCAGTTGTAGTCACAGTAGCTCCCACAAGTGTCTCCTCAGCGTGTTCTCTTTTCCTTAGAAACAGTGTATTTGCTGGGAGAAAAGTGCATTACTGTGCCCTTTCACCGTTCAGCAAAGACATGTGTAGAAGCACAGCGCTAGCAGAAACGACCGTTTCTCGACGTTTTCTAACTCAGGGAACAAGTTGCACACTTCTGAGATGCATTTAGGCAACTTTGTCAGACATGAGTTTTTTGCCTAAAGAGACGTGCTTTAGAACGCGCTAGTTTTGCCTATTTGCGCAGTAGTACAGATTCTGAGTATGTAACTGGGTTTGATGAAATCAGCATTTCTTTTGCTTCCCTGTGCGTAGGGAAGCTCAGTTGTAGTCACAGTAGCTCCCACAAGTGTCTCCTCAGCGTGTTCCCATTTCCTTAGAAACAGTGTATTTGCTGGGAGAAAAGTGCATTACTGTGCCCTTTCACCGTTCAGCAAAGACATGTGTAGAAGCACAGCGCTAGCAGAAACGACCGTTTCTCGACGTTTGCTAACTCAGGGAACAAGTTGCACACTTCGCAGATGCATTTGAGCAACTTCGTAAGAAGCGGGTTTTTTGCCTAAAGAGACGTGCTTTAGAACGCGCTAGTTTTGCCTATTTGCGCAGTAGTACAGATTCTGAGTATGTAACTGTGTTTGATGAAATCAGCATTTCTTTTGCTTCCCTGTGCGTAGGGAAGCTCAGTTGTAGTCACAGTAGCTCCCACAAGTGTCTCCTCAGCGTGTTCTCTTTTTCTTAGAAACAGTGTATTTGCTGGGAGAAAAGTGCATTACTGTGCCCTTTCACCGTTCAGCAAAGACATGTGTAGAAGCACAGCGCTAGCAGAAACGACCGTTTCTCGACGTTTTCTAACTCAGGGAACAAGTTGCACACTTCTGAGATGCATTTAGGCAACTTTGTCAGACATGAGTTTTTTGCCTAAAGAGACGTGCTTTAGAACGCGCTAGTTTTGCCTATTTGCGCAGTAGTACAGATTCTGAGTATGTAACTGTGTTTGATGAAATCAGCATTTCTTTTGCTTCCCTGTGCGTAGGGAAGCTCAGTTTTAGTCACAGTAGCTCCCACAAGTATCTCCTCAGCGTGGTCCATTTTCTTAGAAACAGTGTATTTGCTGGGAGAAAAGTGCATTACTGTGCCCTTTCACCGTTCAGCAAAGACATGTGTAGAAGCACAGCGCTAGCAGAAACGACCGTTTCTCGACGTTTTCTAACTCAAAGAACAAGTTGCACACCTCGCAGATGCATTTGAGCAACATCGTAAGAAGCGGGTTTTTTGCCTAAAGAGACCTGCTTTAGAACGCGCTAGTTTTGCCTATTTGGGCAGAAGTACAGATTCTGAGTATGTAACTGGGTTTGATGAAATCAGCATTTCTCTTGCTTCCCTGTGCCTAGGGAAGCTCAGTTTTAGTCACAATAGCTCCCACAAGTGTCTCCTCAGCGTGTTCCCATTTCCTTAGAAACAGTGTATTTGCTGGGAGAAAAGTGCATTACTGTGCCCTTTCACCGTTCAGCAAAGACATGTGTAGAAGCACAGCGCTAGGAGAAACGACCGTTTCTCGACGTTTTCTAACTCAGGGAACAAGTTGCACACTTCAGAGATGCCTTTAGGCAACCTTGTCAGACATGAGTTTTTTGCCTAAAGAGACGTGCTTTAGAACGAACTAAGTTTTCCTATTTGCGCTGTAGTACAGATTCTGAGGATGTAACTGGGTTTGATGAAATCAGCATTTCTCTTGCTTCCCTGTGCCTAGGGAAGCTCAGTTTTAGTCACAGTTGCTTCCACAAGTGTCACCTCAGCGTGTTCCCATTTCCTTAGAAACAGTGTATTTGCTGGGAGAAAAGTGCATTACTGTGCCCTTTCACCGTTCAGCAAAGACATGTGTAGAAGCACAGCGCTAGCAGAAACGACCGTTTCTCGACGTTTTCTAACTCAGGGAACAAGTTGCACACTTCGCAGATGCATTTGAGCAACTTCGTAAGAAGCGGGTTTTTTGCCTAAAGAGACGTGCTTTAGAACGCGCTAGTTTTGCCTATTTGCGCAGTAGTACAGATTCTGAGTATGTAACTGGGTTTGATGAAATCAGCATTTCTCTTGCTTCCCTGTGCGTAGGGAAGCTCAATTTTTGACACAGTAGCTCCCACAAGTATCTCCTCAGCGTGTTCTCATTTCCTTAGAAACAGTGTATTTGCTGGGAGAAAAGTGCATTACTGTGCCCATTCACCGTTCAGCAAAGACATGTGTAGAAGCACAGCGCTAGCAGAAACGACCGTTTCTCGACGTTTTCTAACTCAGGGAACAAGTTGCCCACTTCAGAGATGCCTTTAGGCAACCTTGTCAGACATGAGTTTTTTGCCTAAAGAGACTTGCTTTAGAACGCGCTAGTTTTGCCTATTTGCGCAGAAGTACAGATTCTGAGTATGTAACTGGGTTTGATGAAATCAGCATTTCTCTTGCTTCCCTGTGCCTAGGGAAGCTCAGTTTTAGTCACAGTAGCTCCCACAAGTGTCTCCTCAGCGTGGTCCCATTTCCTGAGAAAGAGTTTATTTGCTGGGAGAAAAGGGCATTACTGTGCCCTTTCACCGTTCAGCAAAGGCATGTGTAGAAGCACAGCGCTAGCAGAAACGACCGTTTCTCGACGTTTTCTAACTCAGGGAACAAGTTGCCCACTTCGCAGATGCATTTGGGCAACTTCGTAAGAAGCGGGTTATTTGCCTAAAGAGACCTGCCTTAGAACGCGCTAGTTTTGCCTATTTGCGCAGTAGTACAGATTCTGAGTATGTAACTGGGTTTGATGAAATCAGCATTTCTCTTGCTTCCCTGTGCCTAGGGAAGCTCAGTTTTAGTCACAGTAGCTCCTACACATGTCTCCTCAGCGTGTTCCCATTTCCTTAGAAACAGTATATTTGCTGGGAGAAAAGTGCATTACTGTGCCCTTTCACCGTTCAGCAAAGACATGTGTAGAAGCACAGCGCTAGCAGAAACGACCCTTTCTCGACGTTTTCTAACTCAGGGAACAAGTTGCACACTTCAGAGATGCCTTTAGGCAACCTTGTCAGACATGAGTTTTTTGCCTAAAGAGACGTGCTTTAGAACGAACTAGGTTTTCCTATTTGCGCTGTAGTACAGATTCTGAGTATGTAACTGGGTTTGATGAAATCAGCATTTCTCTTGCTTCCCTGTGCCTAGGGAAGCTCAGTTTTAGTCACAGTAGCTCCCACAAGTGTCTCCTCAGCGTGTTCCCATTTCCTTAGAAACAGTGTATTTGCTGGGAGAAAAGTGCATTACTGTGCCCTTTCACCGTTCAGCAAAGACATGTGTAGAAGCACAGCGCTAGCAGAAACGACCGTTTCTCGACGTTTGCTAACTCAGGGAACAAGTTGCACACTTCGCAGATGCATTTGAGCAACTTCGTAAGAAGCGGGTTTTTTGCCTAAAGAGACGTGCTTTAGAACGCGCTAGTTTTGCCTATTTGCGCAGTAGTACAGATTCTGAGTATGTAACTGTGTTTGATGAAATCAGCATTTCTTTTGCTTCCCTGTGCGTAGGGAAGCTCAGTTGTAGTCACAGTAGCTCCCACAAGTGTCTCCTCAGCGTGTTCTCTTTTTCTTAGAAACAGTGTATTTGCTGGGAGAAAAGTGCATTACTGTGCCCTTTCACCGTTCAGCAAAGACATGTGTAGAAGCACAGCGCTAGCAGAAACGACCGTTTCTCGACGTTTTCTAACTCAGGGAACAAGTTGCACACTTCTGAGATGCATTTAGGCAACTTTGTCAGACATGAGTTTTTTGCCTAAAGAGACGTGCTTTAGAACGCGCTAGTTTTGCCTATTTGCGCAGTAGTACAGATTCTGAGTATGTAACTGGGTTTGATGAAATCAGCATTTCTTTTGCTTCCCTGTGCGTAGGGAAGCTCAGTTTTAGTCACAGTAGCTCCCACAAGTATCTCCTCAGCGTGGTCCATTTCCTTAGAAACAGTGTATTTGCTGGGAGAAAAGTGCATTACTGTGCCCTTTCACCGTTCAGCAAAGACATGTGTAGAAGCACAGCGCTAGCAGAAACGACCGTTTCTCGACGTTTTCTAACTCAAAGAACAAGTTGCACACCTCGCAGATGCATTTGAGCAACTTCGTAAGAAGCGGGTTTTTTGCCTAAAGAGACCTGCTTTAGAACGCGCTAGTTTTGCCTATTTGGGCAGAAGTACAGATTCTGAGTATGTAACTGGGTTTGATGAAATCAGCATTTCTCTTGCTTCCCTGTGCCTAGGGAGGCTCAGTTTTAGTCACAATAGCTCCCACAAGTGTCTCCTCAGCGTGTTCCCATTTCCTTAGAAACAGTGTATTTGCTGGGAGAAAAGTGCATTACTGTGCCCTTTCACCGTTCAGCAAAGACATGTGTAGAAGCACAGCGCTAGGAGAAACGACCGTTTCTCGACGTTTTCTAACTCAGGGAACAAGTTGCACACTTCAGAGATGCCTTTAGGCAACCTTGTCAGACATGAGTTTTTTGCCTAAAGAGACGTGCTTTAGAACGAACTAAGTTTTCCTATTTGCGCTGTAGTACAGATTCTGAGGATGTAACTGGGTTTGATGAAATCAGCATTTCTCTTGCTTCCCTGTGCCTAGGGAAGCTCAGTTTTAGTCACAGTAGCTTCCACAAGTGTCACCTCAGCGTGTTCCCATTTCCTTAGAAACAGTGTATTTGCTGGGAGAAAAGTGCATTACTGTGCCCTTTCACCGTTCAGCAAAGACATGTGTAGAAGCACAGCGCTAGCAGAAACGACCGTTTCTCGACGTTTTCTAACTCAGGGAACAAGTTGCACACTTCGCAGATGCATTTGAGCAACTTCGTAAGAAGCGGGTTTTTTGCCTAAAGAGACGTGCTTTAGAACGCGCTAGTTTTGCCTATTTGCGCAGTAGTACAGATTCTGAGTATGTAACTGGGTTTGATGAAATCAGCATTTCTCTTGCTTCCCTGTGCGTAGGGAAGCTCAATTTTTGACACAGTACCTCCCACAAGTATCTCCTCAGCGTGTTCTCATTTCCTTAGAAACAGTGTATTTGCTGGGAGAAAAGTGCATTACTGTGCCCTTTCACCGTTCAGCAAAGACATGTGTAGAAGCACAGCGCTAGCAGAAACGACCGTTTCTCGACGTTTTCTAACTCAGGGAACAAGTTGCACACTTCGCAGATGCATTTGAGCAACTTCGTAAGAAGCGGGTTTTTTGCCTAAAGAGACGTGCTTTAGAACGCGCTAGTTTTGCCTATTTGCGCAGAAGTACAGATTCTGAGTATGTAACTGGGTTTGATGAAATCAGCATTTCTCTTGCTTCCCTGTGCCTAGGGAAGCTCAGTTTTAGTCACAGTAGCTCCCACAAGTGTCTCCTCAGCGTGGTCCCATTTCCTGAGAAACAGTTTATTTGCTGGGAGAAAAGTGCATTACTGTGCCCTTTCACCGTTCAGCAAAGGCATGTGTAGAAGCACAGCGCTAGCAGAAACGACCGTTTCTCGACGTTTTCTAACTCAGGGAACAAGTTGCCCACTTCGCAGATGCATTTGGGCAACTTCGTAAGAAGCGGGTTATTTGCCTAAAGAGACCTGCCTTAGAACGCGCTAGTTTTGCCTATTTGCGCAGTAGTACAGATTCTGAGTATGTAACTGGGTTTGATGAAATCAGCATTTCTCTTGCTTCCCTGTGCCTAGGGAAGCTCAGTTTTAGTCACAGTAGCTCCTACACATGTCTCCTCAGCGTGTTCCCATTTCCTTAGAAACACTGTATTTGCTGGGAGAAAAGTGCATTACTGTGCCCTTTCACCGTTCAGCAAAGACATGTGTAGAAGCACAGCGCTAGCAGAAACGACCCTTTCTCGACGTTTTCTAACTCAGGGAACAAGTTGCCCACTTCAGAGATGCCTTTAGGCAACCTTGTCAGACATAAGTTTTTTGCCTAAAGAGACTTGCTTTAGAACGCGCTAGTTTTGCCTATTTGCGCAGAAGTACAGATTCTGAGTATGTAACTGGGTTTGATGAAATCAGCATTTCTCTTGCTTCCCTGTGCCTAGGGAAGCTCAGTTTTAGTCACAGTAGCTCCCACAAGTGTCTCCTCAGCGTGGTCCCATTTCCTGAGAAACAGTTTATTTGCTGGGAGAAAAGGGCATTACTGTGCCCTTTCACCGTTCAGCAAAGGCATGTGTAGAAGCACAGCGCTAGCAGAAACGACCGTTTCTCGACGTTTTCTAACTCAGGGAACAAGTTGCCCACTTCGCAGATGCATTTGGGCAACTTCGTAAGAAGCGGGTTATTTGCCTAAAGAGACCTGCCTTAGAACGCGCTAGTTTTGCCTATTTGCGCAGTAGTACAGATTCTGAGTATGTAACTGGGTTTGATGAAATCAGCATTTCTCTTGCTTCCCTGTGCCTAGGGAAGCTCAGTTTTAGTCACAGTAGCTCCTACACATGTCTCCTCAGCGTGTTCCCATTTCCTTAGAAACAGTGTATTTGCTGGGAGAAAAGTGCATTACTGTGCCCTTTCACCGTTCAGCAAAGACATGTGTAGAAGCACAGCGCTAGCAGAAACGACCGTTTCTCGACGTTTGCTAACTCAGGGAACAAGTTGCACACTTCGCAGATGCATTTGAGCAACTTCGTAAGAAGCGGGTTTTTTGCCTAAAGAGACGTGCTTTAGAACGCGCTAGTTTTGCCTATTTGCGCAGTAGTACAGATTCTGAGTATGTAACTGTGTTTGATGAAATCAGCATTTCTTTTGCTTCCCTGTGCGTAGGGAAGCTCAGTTGTAGTCACAGTAGCTCCCACAAGTGTCTCCTCAGCGTGTTCTCTTTTTCTTAGAAACAGTGTATTTGCTGGGAGAAAAGTGCATTACTGTGCCCTTTCACCGTTCAGCAAAGACATGTGTAGAAGCACAGCGCTAGCAGAAACGACCGTTTCTCGACGTTTTCTAACTCAGGGAACAAGTTGCACACTTCTGAAATGCATTTAGGCAACTTTGTCAGACATGAGTTTTTTGCCTAAAGAGACGTGCTTTAGAACGCGCTAGTTTTGCCTATTTGCGCAGTAGTACAGATTCTGAGTATGTAACTGGGTTTGATGAAATCAGCATTTCTCTTGCTTCCCTGTGCCTAGGGAAGCTCAGTTTTAGTCACAATAGCTCCCACAAGTGTCTCCTCAGCGTGTTCCCATTTCCTTAGAAACAGTGTATTTGCTGGGAGAAAAGTGCATTACTGTGCCCTTTCACCGTTCAGCAAAGACATGTGTAGAAGCACAGCGCTAGGAGAAACGACCGTTTCTCGACGTTTTCTAACTCAGGGAACAAGTTGCACACTTCAGAGATGCCTTTAGGCAACCTTGTCAGACATGAGTTTTTTGCCTAAAGAGACGTGCTTTAGAACGAACTAAGTTTTCCTATTTGCGCTGTAGTACAGATTCTGAGGATGTAACTGGGTTTGATGAAATCAGCATTTCTCTTGCTTCCCTGTGCCTAGGGAAGCTCAGTTTTAGTCACAGTTGCTTCCACAAGTGTCACCTCAGCGTGTTCCCATTTCCTTAGAAACAGTGTATTTGCTGGGAGAAAAGTGCATTACTGTGCCCTTTCACCGTTCAGCAAAGACATGTGTAGAAGCACAGCGCTAGCAGAAACGACCGTTTCTCGACGTTTTCTAACTCAGGGAACAAGTTGCACACTTCGCAGATGCATTTGAGCAACTTCGTAAGAAGCGGGTTTTTTGCCTAAAGAGACGTGCTTTAGAACGCGCTAGTTTTGCCTATTTGCGCAGTAGTACAGATTCTGAGTATGTAACTGGGTTTGATGAAATCAGCATTTCTCTTGCTTCCCTGTGCGTAGGGAAGCTCAATTTTTGACACAGTAGCTCCCACAAGTATCTCCTCAGCGTGTTCTCATTTCCTTAGAAACAGTGTATTTGCTGGGAGAAAAGTGCATTACTGTGCCCTTTCACCGTTCAGCAAAGACATGTGTAGAAGCACAGCGCTAGCAGAAACGACCGTTTCTCCACGTTTTCTAACTCAGGGAACAAGTTGCACACTTCGCAGATGCATTTGAGCAACTTCGTAAGAAGCGGGTTTTTTGCCTAAAGAGACTTGCTTTAGAACGCGCTAGTTTTGCCTATTTGCGCAGAAGTACAGATTCTGAGTATGTAACTGGGTTTGATGAAATCAGCATTTCTCTTGCTTCCCTGTGCCTAGGGAAGCTCAGTTTTAGTCACAGTAGCTCCCACAAGTGTCTCCTCAGCGTGGTCCCATTTCCTGAGAAACAGTTTATTTGCTGGGAGAAAAGTGCATTACTGTGCCCTTTCACCGTTCAGCAAAGGCATGTGTAGAAGCACAGCGCTAGCAGAAACGACCGTTTCTCGACGTTTTCTAACTCAGGGAACAAGTTGCCCACTTCGCAGATGCATTTGGGCAACTTCGTAAGAAGCGGGTTATTTGCCTAAAGAGACCTGCCTTAGAACGCGCTAGATTTGCCTATTTGCGCAGTAGTACAGATTCTGAGTATGTAACTGGGTTTGATGAAATCAGCATTTCTCTTGCTTCCCTGTGCCTAGGGAAGCTCAGTTTTAGTCACAGTCGCTCCTACACATGTCTCCTCAGCGTGTTCCCATTTCCTTAGAAACAGTGTATTTGCTGGGAGAAAAGTGCATTACTGTGCCCTTTCACCGTTCAGCAAAGGCATGTGTAGAAGCACAGCGCTAGCAGAAACGACCGTTTCTCGACGTTTTCTAACTCAGGGAACAAGTTGCACACTTCGCAGATGCATTTGGGAAACTTCGTAAGAAGCGGGTTATTTGCCTAAAGAGACCTGCCTTAGAACGCGCTAGATTTGCCTATTTGCGCAGTAGTACAGATTCTGAGTATGTAACTGGGTTTGATGAAATCAGCATTTCTCTTGCTTCCCTGTGCCTAGGGAAGCTCAGTTTTAGTCACAGTAGCTCCTACACATGTCTCCTCAGCGTGTTCCCATTTCCTTAGAAACACTGTATTTGCTGGGAGAAAAGTGCATTACTGTGCCCTTTCACCGTTCAGCAAAGACATGTGTAGAAGCACAGCGCTAGCAGAAACGACCGTTTCTCGACGTTTTCTAACTCAGGGAACAAGTTGCACACTTCGCAGATGCATTTGGGCAACTTCGTAAGAAGCGGGTTATTTGCCTAAAGAGACCTGCCTTAGAACGCGCTAGTTTTGCCTATTTGCGCAGTAGTACAGATTCTGAGTATGTAACTGGGTTTGATGAAATCAGCATTTCTCTTGCTTCCCTGTGCCTAGGGAAGCTCAGTTTTAGTCACAGTAGCTTCCACAAGTGTCACCTCAGCGTGTTCCCATTTCCTTAGAAACAGTGTATTTGCTGGGAGAAAAGTGCATTACTGTGCCCTTTCACCGTTCAGCAAAGACATGTGTAGAAGCACAGCGCTAGCAGAAACGACCGTTTCTCGACGTTTTCTAACTCAGGGAACAAGTTGCACACTTCGCAGATGCATTTGAGCAACTTCGTAAGAAGCGGGTTTTTTGCCTAAAGAGACGTGCTTTAGAACGCGCTAGTTTTGCCTATTTGCACAGTAGTACAGATTCTGAGTATGTAACTGGGTTTGATGAAATCAGCATTTCTCTTGCTTCCCTGTGCGTAGGGAAGCTCAATTTTTGACACAGTAGCTCCCACAAGTATCTCCTCAGCGTGTTCTCATTTCCTTAGAAACAGTGTATTTGCTGGGAGAAAAGTGCATTACTGTGCCCTTTCACCGTTCAGCAAAGACATGTGTAGAAGCACAGCGCTAGCAGAAACGACCGTTTCTCGACGTTTTCTAACTCAGGGAACAAGTTGCACACTTCGCAGATGCATTTGAGCAACTTCGTAAGAAGCGGGTTTTTTGCCTAAAGAGACTTGCTTTAGAACGCGCTAGTTTTGCCTATTTGCGCAGAAGTACAGATTCTGAGTATGTAACTGGGTTTGATGAAATCAGCATTTCTCTTGCTTCCCTGTGCCTAGGGAAGCTCAGTTTTAGTCACAGTAGCTCCCACAAGTGTCTCCTCAGCGTGGTCCCATTTCCTGAGAAACAGTTTATTTGCTGGGAGAAAAGTGCATTACTGTGCCCTTTCACCGTTCAGCAAAGGCATGTGTAGAAGCACAGCGCTAGCAGAAACGACCGTTTCTCGACGTTTTCTAACTCAGGGAACAAGTTGCCCACTTCGCAGATGCATTTGGGCAACTTCGTAAGAAGCGGGTTATTTGCCTAAAGAGACCTGCCTTAGAACGCGCTAGATTTGCCTATTTGCGCAGTAGTACAGATTCTGAGTATGTAACTGGGTTTGATGAAATCAGCATTTCTCTTGCTTCCCTGTGCCTAGGGAAGCTCAGTTTTAGTCACAGTAGCTCCTACACATGTCTCCTCAGCGTGTTCCCATTTCCTTAGAAACAGTGTATTTGCTGGGAGAAAAGTGCATTACTGTGCCCTTTCACCGTTCAGCAAAGGCATGTGTAGAAGCACAGCGCTAGCAGAAACGACCGTTTCTCGACGTTTTCTAACTCAGGGAACAAGTTGCACACTTCGCAGATGCATTTGGGAAACTTCGTAAGAAGCGGGTTATTTGCCTAAAGAGACCTGCCTTAGAACGCGCTAGTTTTGCCTATTTGCGCAGTAGTACAGATTCTGAGTATGTAACTGGGTTTGATGAAATCAGCATTTCTCTTGCTTCCCTGTGCCTAGGGAAGCTCAGTTTTAGTCACAGTAGCTCCTACACATGTCTCCTCAGCGTGTTCCCATTTCCTTAGAAACACTGTATTTGCTGGGAGAAAAGTGCATTACTGTGCCCTTTCACCGTTCAGCAAAGACATGTGTAGAAGCACAGCGCTAGCAGAAACGACCGTTTCTCGACGTTTTCTAACTCAGGGAACAAGTTGCACACTTCGCAGATGCATTTGAGCAACTTCGTAAGAAGCGGGTTTTTTGCCTAAAGAGACTTGCTTTAGAACGCGCTAGTTTTGCCTATTTGCGCAGAAGTACAGATTCTGAGTATGTAACTGGGTTTGATGAAATCAGCATTTCTCTTGCTTCCCAGTGCCTAGGGAAGCTCAGTTTTAGTCACAGTAGCTCCCACAAGTGTCTCCTCAGCGTGGTCCCATTTCCTGAGAAACAGTTTATTTGCTGGGAGAAAAGTGCATTACTGTGCCCTTTCACCGTTCAGCAAAGGCATGTGTAGAAGCACAGCGCTAGCAGAAACGACCGTTTCTCGACGTTTTCTAACTCAGGGAACAAGTTGCCCACTTCGCAGATGCATTTGGGCAACTTCGTAAGAAGCGGGTTATTTGCCTAAAGAGACCTGCCTTAGAACGCGCTAGTTTTGCCTATTTGCGCAGTAGTACAGATTCTGAGTATGTAACTGGGTTTGATGAAATCAGCATTTCTCTTGCTTCCCTGTGCCTAGGGAAGCTCAGTTTTAGTCACAGTAGCTTCCACAAGTGTCACCTCAGCGTGTTCCCATTTCCTTAGAAACAGTGTATTTGCTGGGAGAAAAGTGCATTACTGTGCTTTTTCACCGTTCAGCAAAGACATGTGTAGAAGCACAGCGCTAGCAGAAACGACCGTTTCTCGACGTTTTCTAACTCAGGGAACAAGTTGCACACTTCGCAGATGCATTTGAGCAACTTCGTAAGAAGCGGGTTTTTTGCATAAAGAGACGTGCTTTAGATCGCGCTAGTTTTGCCTATTTGCGCAGAAGTACAGATTCTGAGTATGTAACTGGGTTTGATGAAATCAGCATTTCTCTTGCTTCCCTGTGCCTAGGGAAGCTCAGTTTTAGTCACAGTAGCTCCCACAAGTGTCTCCTCAGCGTGGTCCCATTTCCTGAGAAACAGTTTATTTGCTGGGAGAAAAGTGCATTACTGTGCCCTTTCACCGTTCAGCAAAGGCATGTGTAGAAGCACAGCGCTAGCAGAAACGACCGTTTCTCGACGTTTTCCAACTCAGGGAACAAGTTGCCCACTTCGCAGATGCATTTGGGCAACTTCGTAAGAAGCGGGTTATTTGCCTAAAGAGACCTGCCTTAGAACGCGCTAGATTTGCCTATTTGCGCAGTAGTACAGATTCTGAGTATGTAACTGGGTTTGATGAAATCAGCATTTCTCTTGCTTCCCTGTGCCTAGGGAAGCTCAGTTTTAGTCACAGTAGCTCCTACACATGTCTCCTCAGCGTGTTCCCATTTCCTTAGAAACAGTGTATTTGCTGGGAGAAAAGTGCATTACTGTGCCCTTTCACCGTTCAGCAAAGGCATGTGAAGAAGCACAGCGCTAGCAGAAACGACCGTTTCTCGACGTTTTCTAACTCAGGGAACAAGTTGCACACTTCGCAGATGCATTTGGGAAACTTCGTAAGAAGCGGGTTATTTGCCTAAAGAGACCTGCCTTAGAACGCGCTAGTTTTGCCTATTTGCGCAGTAGTACAGATTCTGAGTATGTAACTGGGTTTGATGAAATCAGCATTTCTCTTGCTTCCCTGTGCCTAGGGAAGCTCAGTTTTAGTCACAGTAGCTCCTACACATGTCTCCTCAGCGTGTTCCCATTTCCTTAGAAACACTGTATTTGCTGGGAGAAAAGTGCATTACTGTGCCCTTTCACCGTTCAGCAAAGACATGTGTAGAAGCACAGCGCTAGCAGAAACGACCGTTTCTCGACGTTTTCTAACTCAGGGAACAAGTTGCACACTTCGCAGATGCATTTGAGCAACTTCGTAAGAAGCGGGTTTTTTGCCTAAAGAGACTTGCTTTAGAACGCGCTAGTTTTGCCTATTTGCGCAGAAGTACAGATTCTGAGTATGTAACTGGGTTTGATGAAATCAGCATTTCTCTTGCTTCCCTGTGCCTAGGGAAGCTCAGTTTTAGTCACAGTAGCTCCCACAAGTGTCTCCTCAGCGTGGTCCCATTTCCTGAGAAACAGTTTATTTGCTGGGAGAAAAGTGCATTACTGTGCCCTTTCACCGTTCAGCAAAGGCATGTGTAGAAGCACAGCGCTAGCAGAAACGACCGTTTCTCGACGTTTTCTAACTCAGGGAACAAGTTGCCCACTTCGCAGATGCATTTGGGCAACTTCGTAAGAAGCGGGTTATTTGCCTAAAGAGACCTGCCTTAGAACGCGCTAGATTTGCCTATTTGCGCAGTAGTACAGATTCTGAGTATGTAACTGGGTTTGATGAAATCAGCATTTCTCTTGCTTCCCTGTGCCTAGGGAAGCTCAGTTTTAGTCACAGTAGCTTCCACAAGTGTCACCTCAGCGTGTTCCCATTTCCTTAGAAACAGTGTATTTGCTGGGAGAAAAGTGCATTACTGTGCCCTTTCACCGTTCAGCAAAGACATGTGTAGAAGCACAGCGCTAGCAGAAACGACCGTTTCTCGACGTTTTCTAACTCAGGGAACAAGTTGCACACTTCGCAGATGCATTTGAGCAACTTCGTAAGAAGCGGGTTATTTGCCTAAAGAGACCTGCCTTAGAACGCGCTAGTTTTGCCTATTTGCGCAGTAGTACAGATTCTGAGTATGTAACTGGGTTTGATGAAATCAGCATTTCTCTTGCTTCCCTGTGCCTAGGGAAGCTCAGTTTTAGTCACAGTAGCTCCTACACATGTCTCCTCAGCGTGTTCCCATTTCCTTAGAAACAGTGTATTTGCTGGGAGAAAAGTGCATTACTGTGCCCTTTCACCGTTCAGCAAAGACATGTGTAGAAGCACAGCGCTAGCAGAAACGACCGTTTCTCGACGTTTTCTAACTCAGGGAACAAGTTGCACACTTCGCAGATGCATTTGAGCAACTTCGTAAGAAGCGGGTTTTTTGCCTAAAGAGACTTGCTTTAGAACGCGCTAGTTTTGCCTATTTGCGCAGAAGTACAGATTCTGAGTATGTAACTGGGTTTGATGAAATCAGCATTTCTCTTGCTTCCCTGTGCCTAGGGAAGCTCAGTTTTAGTCACAGTAGCTCCCACAAGTGTCTCCTCAGCGTGGTCCCATTTCCTGAGAAACAGTTTATTTGCTGGGAGAAAAGTGCATTACTGTGCCCTTTCACCGTTCAGCAAAGGCATGTGTAAAAGCACAGCGCTAGCAGAAACGACCGTTTCTCGACGTTTTCTAACTCAGGGAACAAGTTGCCCACTTCGCAGATGCATTTGGGCAACTTCGTAAGAAGCGGGTTATTTGCCTAAAGAGACCTGCCTTAGAACGCGCTAGATTTGCCTATTTGCGCAGTAGTACAGATTCTGAGTATGTAACTGGGTTTGATGAAATCAGCATTTCTCTTGCTTCCCTGTGCCTAGGGAAGCTCAGTTTTAGTCACAGTAGCTCCTACACATGTCTCCTCAGCGTGTTCCCATTTCCTTAGAAACAGTGTATTTGCTGGGAGAAAAGTGCATTACTGTGCCCTTTCACCGTTCAGCAAAGATATGTGTAGAAGCACAGCGCTAGCAGAAACGACCCTTTCTTGACGTTTTCTAACTCAGGGAACAAGTTGCACACTTCAGAGATGCCTTTAGGCAACCTTGTCAGACATGAGTTTTTTGCCTAAAGAGACGTGCTTTAGAACGAACTAGGTTTTCCTATTTGCGCTGTTGTACAGATTCTGAGTATGTAACTGGGTTTGATGAAATCAGCATTTCTCTTGCTTCCCTGTGCCTAGGGAAGCTCAGTTTTAGTCACAGTAGCTCCTACACATGTCTCCTCAGCGTGTTCCCATTTCCTTTGAAACAGTGTATTTGCTGGGAGAAAAGTGCATTACTGTGCCCTTTCACCGTTCAGCAAAGGCATGTGAAGAAGCACAGCGCTAGCAGAAACGACCGTTTCTCGACGTTTTCTAACTCAGGGAACAAGTTGCACACTTCGCAGATGCATTTGGGAAACTTCGTAAGAAGCGGGTTATTTGCCTAAAGAGACCTGCCTTAGAACGCGCTAGTTTTGCCTATTTGCGCAGTAGTACAGATTCTGAGTATGTAACTGGGTTTGATGAAATCAGCATTTCTCTTGCTTCCCTGTGCCTAGGGAAGCTCAGTTTTAGTCACAGTAGCTCCTACACATGTCTCCTCAGCGTGGTCCCATTTCCTTAGAAACAGTTTATTAGCTGGGAGAAAAGTGCATTACTGTGCCCTTTCACCGTTCAGCAAAGACATGTGTAGAAGCACAGCGCTAGCAGAAACGACCGTTTCTCGACGTTTTCTAACTCAAGGAACAAGTTGCACACTTCGCAGATGCATTTGAGCAACTTCGTAAGAAGCGGGTTTTTTGCCTAAAGAGACGTGCTTTAGAACGCGCTAGTTTTGCCTATTTGCGCAGAAGTACAGATTCTGAGTATGTAACTGGGCTTGATGAAATCAGCATTTCTCTTGCTTCCCAGTGCCTAGGGAAGCTCAGTTTTAGTCACAGTAGCTCCCACAAGTGTCTCCTCAGCGTGGTCCCATTTCCTGAGAAACAGTTTATTTGCTGGGAGAAAAGTGCATTACTGTGCCCTTTCACCGTTCAGCAAAGGCATGTGTAGAAGCACAGCGCTAGCAGAAACGACCGTTTCTCGACGTTTTCTAACTCAGGGAACAAGTTGCCCACTTCGCAGATGCATTTGGGCAACTTCGTAAGAAGCGGGTTATTTGCCTAAAGAGACCTGCCTTAGAACGCGCTAGTTTTGCCTATTTGCGCAGTAGTACAGATTCTGAGTATGTAACTGGGTTTGATGAAATCAGCATTTCTCTTGCTTCCCTGTGCCTAGGGAAGCTCAGTTTTAGTCACAGTAGCTCCTACACATGTCTCCTCAGCGTGTTCCCATTTCCTTAGAAACAGTGTATTTGCTGGGAGAAAAGTGCATTACTGTGCCCTTTCACCGTTCAGCAAAGGCATGTGTAGAAGCACAGCGCTAGCAGAAACGACCGTTTCTCGACGTTTTCTAACTCAGGGAACAAGTTGCACACTTCGCAGATGCATTTGGGCAACTTCGTAAGAAGCGGGTTATTTGCCTAAAGAGACCTGCCTTAGAACGCGCTAGTTTTGCCTACTTGCGCAGTAGTACAGATTCTGAGTATGTAACTGGGTTTGATGAAATCAGCATTTCTCTTGCTTCCCTGTGCCTAGGGAAGCTCAGTTTTAGTCACAGTAGCTCCTACACATGTCTCCTCAGCGTGTTCCCATTTCCTTTGAAACAGTGTATTTGCTGGGAGAAAAGTGCATTACTGTGCCCTTTCACCGTTCAGCAAAGACATGTGTAGAAGCACAACGCTAGCAGAAACGACCCTTTCTCGACGTTTTCTAACTCAGGGAACAAGTTGCACACTTCAGAGATGCCTTTAGGCAACCTTGTCAGACATGAGTTTTTTGCCTAAAGGGACGTGCTTTAGAACGAACTAGGTTTTCCTATTTGCGCTGTAGTACAGATTCTGAGTATGTAACTGGGTTTGATGAAATCAGCATTTCTCTTGCTTCCCTGTGCCTAGGGAAGCTCAGTTTTAGTCACAGTAGCTCCTACACATGTCTCCTCAGCGTGTTCCCATTTCCTTAGAAACAGTGTATTTGCTGGGAGAAAAGTGCATTACTGTGCCCTTTCACCGTTCAGCAAAGACATGTGTAGAAGCACAACGCTAGCAGAAACGACCCTTTCTCGACGTTTTCTAACTCAGGGAACAAGTTGCACACTTCAGAGATGCCTTTAGGCAACCTTGTCAGACATGAGTTTTTTGCCTAAAGAGACTTGCTTTAGAACGAACTAGGTTTTCCTATTTGTGCTGTAGTACAGATTCTGAGTATGTAACTGGGTTTGATGAAATCAGCATTTCTCTTGCTTCCCTGTGCCTAGGGAAGCTCAGTTTTAGTCACAGTAGCTCCTACACATGTCTCCTAAGCGTGTTCCCATTTCCTTAGAAACAGTGTATTTGCTGGGAGAAAAGTGCATTACTGTGCCGTTTCACCGTTCAGCAAAGACATGTGTAGAAGCACAGCGCTAGCAGAAACGACCGTTTCTCAACGTTTTCTAACTCAGGGAACAAGTTGCACACTTCGCAGATGCATTTGAGCAACTTCGTAAGAAGCGGGTTTTTTGCCTAAAGAGACTTGCTTTAGAACGCGCTAGTTTTGCCTATTTGCGCAGAAGTACAGATTCTGAGTATGTAACTGGGTTTGATGAAATCAGCATTTCTCTTGCTTCCCTGTGCCTAGGGAAGCTCAGTTTTAGTCACAGTAGCTCCCACAAGTGTCTCCTCAGCGTGGTCCCATTTCCTGAGAAACAGTTTATTTGCTGGGAGAAAAGTGCATTACTGTGCCCTTTCACCGTTCAGCAAAGGCATGTGTAGAAGCACAGCGCTAGCAGAAACGACCGTTTCTCGACGTTTTCTAACTCAGGGAACAAGTTGCCCACTTCGCAGATGCATTTGGGCAACTTCGTAAGAAGCGGGTTATTTGCCTAAAGAGACCTGCCTTAGAACGCGCTAGATTTGCCTATTTGCGCAGTAGTACAGATTCTGAGTATGTAACTGGGTTTGATGAAATCAGCATTTCTCTTGCTTCCCTGTGCCTAGGGAAGCTCAGTTTTAGTCACAGTAGCTTCCACAAGTGTCACCTCAGCGTGTTCCCATTTCCTTAGAAACAGTGTATTTGCTGGGAGAAAAGTGCATTACTGTGCCCTTTCACCGTTCAGCAAAGACATGTGTAGAAGCACAGCGCTAGCAGAAACGACCGTTTCTCGACGTTTTCTAACTCAGGGAACAAGTTGCACACTTCGCAGATGCATTTGAGCAACTTCGTAAGAAGCGGGTTATTTGCCTAAAGAGACCTGCCTTAGAACGCGCTAGTTTTGCCTATTTGCGCAGTAGTACAGATTCTGAGTATGTAACTGGGTTTGATGAAATCAGCATTTCTCTTGCTTCCCTGTGCCTAGGGAAGCTCAGTTTTAGTCACAGTAGCTCCTACACATGTCTCCTCAGCGTGTTCCCATTTCCTTAGAAACAGTGTATTTGCTGGGAGAAAAGTGCATTACTGTGCCCTTTCACCGTTCAGCAAAGACATGTGTAGAAGCACAGCGCTAGCAGAAACGACCGTTTCTCGACGTTTTCTAACTCAGGGAACAAGTTGCACACTTCGCAGATGCATTTGAGCAACTTCGTAAGAAGCGGGTTTTTTGCCTAAAGAGACTTGCTTTAGAACGCGCTAGTTTTGCCTATTTGCGCAGAAGTACAGATTCTGAGTATGTAACTGGGTTTGATGAAATCAGCATTTCTCTTGCTTCCCTGTGCCTAGGGAAGCTCAGTTTTAGTCACAGTAGCTCCCACAAGTGTCTCCTCAGCGTGGTCCCATTTCCTGAGAAACAGTTTATTTGCTGGGAGAAAAGTGCATTACTGTGCCCTTTCACCGTTCAGCAAAGGCATGTGTAAAAGCACAGCGCTAGCAGAAACGACCGTTTCTCGACGTTTTCTAACTCAGGGAACAAGTTGCCCACTTCGCAGATGCATTTGGGCAACTTCGTAAGAAGCGGGTTATTTGCCTAAAGAGACCTGCCTTAGAACGCGCTAGATTTGCCTATTTGCGCAGTAGTACAGATTCTGAGTATGTAACTGGGTTTGATGAAATCAGCATTTCTCTTGCTTCCCTGTGCCTAGGGAAGCTCAGTTTTAGTCACAGTAGCTCCTACACATGTCTCCTCAGCGTGTTCCCATTTCCTTAGAAACAGTGTATTTGCTGGGAGAAAAGTGCATTACTGTGCCCTTTCACCGTTCAGCAAAGATATGTGTAGAAGCACAGCGCTAGCAGAAACGACCCTTTCTTGACGTTTTCTAACTCAGGGAACAAGTTGCACACTTCAGAGATGCCTTTAGGCAACCTTGTCAGACATGAGTTTTTTGCCTAAAGAGACGTGCTTTAGAACGAACTAGGTTTTCCTATTTGCGCTGTTGTACAGATTCTGAGTATGTAACTGGGTTTGATGAAATCAGCATTTCTCTTGCTTCCCTGTGCCTAGGGAAGCTCAGTTTTAGTCACAGTAGCTCCTACACATGTCTCCTCAGCGTGTTCCCATTTCCTTTGAAACAGTGTATTTGCTGGGAGAAAAGTGCATTACTGTGCCCTTTCACCGTTCAGCAAAGGCATGTGAAGAAGCACAGCGCTAGCAGAAACGACCGTTTCTCGACGTTTTCTAACTCAGGGAACAAGTTGCACACTTCGCAGATGCATTTGGGAAACTTCGTAAGAAGCGGGTTATTTGCCTAAAGAGACCTGCCTTAGAACGCGCTAGTTTTGCCTATTTGCGCAGTAGTACAGATTCTGAGTATGTAACTGGGTTTGATGAAATCAGCATTTCTCTTGCTTCCCTGTGCCTAGGGAAGCTCAGTTTTAGTCACAGTAGCTCCTACACATGTCTCCTCAGCGTGGTCCCATTTCCTTAGAAACAGTTTATTAGCTGGGAGAAAAGTGCATTACTGTGCCCTTTCACCGTTCAGCAAAGACATGTGTAGAAGCACAGCGCTAGCAGAAACGACCGTTTCTCGACGTTTTCTAACTCAAGGAACAAGTTGCACACTTCGCAGATGCATTTGAGCAACTTCGTAAGAAGCGGGTTTTTTGCCTAAAGAGACGTGCTTTAGAACGCGCTAGTTTTGCCTATTTGCGCAGAAGTACAGATTCTGAGTATGTAACTGGGCTTGATGAAATCAGCATTTCTCTTGCTTCCCAGTGCCTAGGGAAGCTCAGTTTTAGTCACAGTAGCTCCCACAAGTGTCTCCTCAGCGTGGTCCCATTTCCTGAGAAACAGTTTATTTGCTGGGAGAAAAGTGCATTACTGTGCCCTTTCACCGTTCAGCAAAGGCATGTGTAGAAGCACAGCGCTAGCAGAAACGACCGTTTCTCGACGTTTTCTAACTCAGGGAACAAGTTGCCCACTTCGCAGATGCATTTGGGCAACTTCGTAAGAAGCGGGTTATTTGCCTAAAGAGACCTGCCTTAGAACGCGCTAGTTTTGCCTATTTGCGCAGTAGTACAGATTCTGAGTATGTAACTGGGTTTGATGAAATCAGCATTTCTCTTGCTTCCCTGTGCCTAGGGAAGCTCAGTTTTAGTCACAGTAGCTCCTACACATGTCTCCTCAGCGTGTTCCCATTTCCTTAGAAACAGTGTATTTGCTGGGAGAAAAGTGCATTACTGTGCCCTTTCACCGTTCAGCAAAGGCATGTGTAGAAGCACAGCGCTAGCAGAAACGACCGTTTCTCGACGTTTTCTAACTCAGGGAACAAGTTGCACACTTCGCAGATGCATTTGGGCAACTTCGTAAGAAGCGGGTTATTTGCCTAAAGAGACCTGCCTTAGAACGCGCTAGTTTTGCCTACTTGCGCAGTAGTACAGATTCTGAGTATGTAACTGGGTTTGATGAAATCAGCATTTCTCTTGCTTCCCTGTGCCTAGGGAAGCTCAGTTTTAGTCACAGTAGCTCCTACACATGTCTCCTCAGCGTGTTCCCATTTCCTTTGAAACAGTGTATTTGCTGGGAGAAAAGTGCATTACTGTGCCCTTTCACCGTTCAGCAAAGACATGTGTAGAAGCACAACGCTAGCAGAAACGACCCTTTCTCGACGTTTTCTAACTCAGGGAACAAGTTGCACACTTCAGAGATGCCTTTAGGCAACCTTGTCAGACATGAGTTTTTTGCCTAAAGGGACGTGCTTTAGAACGAACTAGGTTTTCCTATTTGCGCTGTAGTACAGATTCTGAGTATGTAACTGGGTTTGATGAAATCAGCATTTCTCTTGCTTCCCTGTGCCTAGGGAAGCTCAGTTTTAGTCACAGTAGCTCCTACACATGTCTCCTCAGCGTGTTCCCATTTCCTTAGAAACAGTGTATTTGCTGGGAGAAAAGTGCATTACTGTGCCCTTTCACCGTTCAGCAAAGACATGTGTAGAAGCACAACGCTAGCAGAAACGACCCTTTCTCGACGTTTTCTAACTCAGGGAACAAGTTGCACACTTCAGAGATGCCTTTAGGCAACCTTGTCAGACATGAGTTTTTTGCCTAAAGAGACTTGCTTTAGAACGAACTAGGTTTTCCTATTTGTGCTGTAGTACAGATTCTGAGTATGTAACTGGGTTTGATGAAATCAGCATTTCTCTTGCTTCCCTGTGCCTAGGGAAGCTCAGTTTTAGTCACAGTAGCTCCTACACATGTCTCCTAAGCGTGTTCCCATTTCCTTAGAAACAGTGTATTTGCTGGGAGAAAAGTGCATTACTGTGCCGTTTCACCGTTCAGCAAAGACATGTGTAGAAGCACAGCGCTAGCAGAAACGACCGTTTCTCAACGTTTTCTAACTCAGGGAACAAGTTGCACACTTCGCAGATGCATTTGAGCAACTTCGTAAGAAGCGGGTTTTTTGCCTAAAGAGACTTGCTTTAGAACGCGCTAGTTTTGCCTATTTGCGCAGAAGTACAGATTCTGAGTATGTAACTGGGTTTGATGAAATCAGCATTTCTCTTGCTTCCCAGTGCCTAGGAAGCTCAGTTTTAGTCACAGTAGCTCCCACAAGTGTCTCCTCAGCGTGGTCCCATTTCCTGAGAAACAGTTTATTTGCTGGGAGAAAAGTGCATTACTGTGCCCTTTCACCGTTCAGCAAAGGCATGTGTAGAAGCACAGCGCTAGCAGAAACGACCGTTTCTCGACGTTTTCTAACTCAGGGAACAAGTTGCCCACTTCGCAGATGCATTTGGGCAACTTCGTAAGAAGCGGGTTATTTGCCTAAAGAGACCTGCCTTAGAACGCGCTAGTTTTGCCTATTTGCGCAGTAGTACAGATTCTGAGTATGTAACTGGGTTTGATGAAATCAGCATTTCTCTTGCTTCCCTGTGCCTAGGGAAGCTCAGTTTTAGTCACAGTAGCTCCTACACATGTCTCCTCAGCGTGTTCCCATTTCCTTAGAAACAGTGTATTTGCTGGGAGAAAAGTGCATTACTGTGCCCTTTCACCGTTCAGCAAAGGCATGTGTAGAAGCACAGCGCTAGCAGAAACGACCGTTTCTCGACGTTTTCTAACTCAGGGAACAAGTTGCACACTTCGCAGATGCTTTTGGGCAACTTCGTAAGAAGCGGGTTATTTGCCTAAAGAGACCTGCCTTAGAACGCGCTAGTTTTGCCTACTTGCGCAGTAGTACAGATTCTGAGTATGTAACTGGGTTTGATGAAATCAGCATTTCTCTTGCTTCCCTGTGCCTAGGGAAGCTCAGTTTTAGTCACAGTAGCTCCTACACATGTCTCCTCAGCGTGTTCCCATTTCCTTTGAAACAGTGTATTTGCTGGGAGAAAAGTGCATTACTGTGCCCTTTCACCGTTCAGCAAAGACATGTGTAGAAGCACAACGCTAGCAGAAACGACCCTTTCTCGACGTTTTCTAACTCAGGGAACAAGTTGCACACTTCAGAGATGCCTTTAGGCAACCTTGTCAGACATGAGTTTTTTGCCTAAAGGGACGTGCTTTAGAACGAACTAGGTTTTCCTATTTGCGCTGTAGTACAGATTCTGAGTATGTAACTGGGTTTGATGAAATCAGCATTTCTCTTGCTTCCCTGTGCCTAGGGAAGCTCAGTTTTAGTCACAGTAGCTCCTACACATGTCTCCTCAGCGTGTTCCCATTTCCTTAGAAACAGTGTATTTGCTGGGAGAAAAGTGCATTACTGTGCCCTTTCACCGTTCAGCAAAGACATGTGTAGAAGCACAACGCTAGCAGAAACGACCCTTTCTCGACGTTTTCTAACTCAGGGAACAAGTTGCACACTTCAGAGATGCCTTTAGGCAACCTTGTCAGACATGAGTTTTTTGCCTAAAGAGACTTGCTTTAGAACGAACTAGGTTTTCCTATTTGTGCTGTAGTACAGATTCTGAGTATGTAACTGGGTTTGATGAAATCAGCATTTCTCTTGCTTCCCTGTGCCTAGGGAAGCTCAGTTTTAGTCACAGTAGCTCCTACACATGTCTCCTAAGCGTGTTCCCATTTCCTTAGAAACAGTGTATTTGCTGGGAGAAAAGTGCATTACTGTGCCGTTTCACCGTTCAGCAAAGACATGTGTAGAAGCACAGCGCTAGCAGAAACGACCGTTTCTCAACGTTTTCTAACTCAGGGAACAAGTTGCACACTTCGCAGATGCATTTGAGCAACTTCGTAAGAAGCGGGTTTTTTGCCTAAAGAGACTTGCTTTAGAACGCGCTAGTTTTGCCTATTTGCGCAGAAGTACAGATTCTGAGTATGTAACTGGGTTTGATGAAATCAGCATTTCTCTTGCTTCCCTGTGCCTAGGAAGCTCAGTTTTAGTCACAGTAGCTCTCACAAGTGTCTCCTCAGTGTGGTCCCATTTCCTGAGAAACAGTTTATTTGCTGGGAGAAAAGTGCATTACTGTGCCCTTTCACCGTTCAGCAAAGACATGTGTAGAAGCACAGCGCTAGCAGAAACGACCGTTTCTCGACGTTTTCTAACTCAGGGAACAAGTTGCACACTTCGCAGATGCATTTGAGCAACTTCGTAAGAAGCGGGTTTTTTGCCTAAAGAGACGTGCTTTAGAACGCGCTAGTTTTGCCTATTTACGCAGTAGTACAGATTCTGAGTATGTAACTGGGTTTGATGAAATCAGCATTTCTCTTGCTTCCCTGTGCCTAGGGAAGCTCAGTTTTAGTCACAGTAGCTCCCACAAGTGTCTCCTCAGCGTGTTCCCATTTCCTTAGAAACAGTGTATTTGCTGGGAGAAAAGTGCATTACTGTGCCCTTTCACCGTTCAGCAAAGACATGTGTAGAAGCACAGCGCTAGCAGAAACGACCGTATCTCGAAGTTTTCTAACTCAGGGAACAAGTTGCCCACGTCGCAGATGCATTTGGGGAACTTCGTAATAAGCGGGTTATTTGCCTAAAGAGACGTGCTTTAGAATGCGCTAGTTTTGCCTATTTGCGCAGTAGTATAGATTGTGAGTATGTAACTGGGTTTGATGAAATCAGCATTTCTCTTGCTACCGTGTGCGTAGGGAAGCTCAGTTTTAGTCACAGTAGCTCCTACACATGTCTCCTCAGCGTGTTCCCATTTCCTTAGAAACAGTGTATTTGCTGGGAGAAAAGTGCATTACTGTGCCCTTTCACCGTTCAGCAAAGACATGTGTAGAAGCACAGCGCTGGCAGAAACGACCGTTTCTCGACGTTTTCTAACTCAGGGAACAAATTGCACACTTCGCAGATGCATTTGAGCAACTTCGTAAGAAGCGGGTTTTTTGCCTAAAGAGACGTGCTTTAGAACACGCTAGTTTTGCCTATTTGCGCAGTAGTACAGATTCTGAGTATGTAACTGGGTTCGATGAAATCAGCATTTCTTTTGCTTCCCTGTGCGTAGGGAAGCTCAGTTGTAGTCACAGTAGCTCCCACAAGTGTCTCCTCAGCGAGTCCCATTTCCTTAGAAACAGTGTATTTGCTGGGAGAAAAGTGCATTACTGTGCCCTTTCACCGTTCAGCAAAGACATGTGTAGAAGCACAGTGCTAGCAGAAACGACCGTTTCTCGACGTTTTCTAACTCAGGGAACAAGTTGCACACTTCTGAGATGCATTTAGGCAACTTTGTCAGACATGAGTTTTTTGCCTAAAGAGACGTGCTTTAGAACGCACTAGGTTTGCCTATTTGCGCAGTAGTACAGATTCTGAGGATGTAACTGGGTTTGATGAAATCATCATTTTTCTAGCTTCCCTGTGCGTAGGGAAGCTCAGTTTTAGTCACAGTAGCTCCCACAAGTATCTCCTCAGCGTGGTCCCATTTCCTTAGAAACAGTGTATTTGCTGGGAGAAAAGTGCATTACTGTGCCCTTTCACCGTTCAGCAAAGACATGTGTAGAAGCACCGAGCTAGCAGAAACGACCGTTTCTCGACGTTTTCTAACTCAAGGAACAAGTTGGACACTTCGCAGATGCATTTGAGCAACTTCGTAAGAAGCGGGTTTTTTGCCTAAAGAGACGTGCTTTAGAACGCGCTAGTTTTGCCTATTTGCGCAGAAGTACAGATTCAGAGTATGTAACTGGGTTTGATGAAATCAGCATTTCTCTTGCTTCCCTGTGCCTAGGGAAGCTCAGTTTTAGTCACAATAGCTTCCACAAGTGTCTTCTCAGCGTGTTCCCATTTCCTTAGAAACAGTGTATTTGCTGGGAGAAAAGTGCATTACTGTGCCCTTTCACCGTTCAGCAAAGACGTGTAGAATCACAGCGCTAGCAGAAAAGACCGTTTCTCGACGTTTTCTAACTCAGGGAACAAGTTGCACACTTCAGAGATGCATTTAGGCAACCTTGTCAGACATGAGTTTTTTGCCTAAAGAGACGTGCTTTAGAAAGAACTAGGTTTTCCTATTTGCGCTGTAGTACAGATTCTGAGTATGTAACTGGGTTTGATGAAATCAGCATTTCTCTTGCTTCCCTGTGCCTAGGGAAGCTCAGTTTTAGTCACAGTAGCTCTCAAGAGTGTCTCCTCAGCGTGGTCCCATTTCCTGAGAAACAGTTTATTTGCTGGGAGAAAAGTGCATTACTGTGCCCTTTCACCGTTCAGCAAAGACATGTGTAGAAGCACAGCGCTAGCAGAAACGACCGTTTCTCGACGTTTTCTAACTCAGGGAACAAGTTGCACACTTCGCAGATGCATTTGAGCAACTTCGTAAGAAGCGGGTTTTTTGCCTAAAGAGACATGCTTTAGAACGCGCTAGTTTTGCCTATTTGCGCAGTAGTACAGATTCTGAGTATGTAACTGGGTTTGATGAAATCAGCAGTTCTTTTGCTTCCCTGTGCGTAGGGAAGCTCAGTTTTAGTCACAGTAGCTCCCACAAGTATCTCCTCAGCGTGGTCCCATTTCCTTAGAAACAGTGTATTTGCTGGGAGAAAAGTGCATTACTGTGCCCTTTCACCGTTCAGCAAAGACATGTGTAGAAGCACAGCGCTAGCAGAAACGACCGTTTCTCGACGTTTTCTAACTCAAGGAACAAGTTGCACACTTCGCAGATACATTTGAGCAACTTCGTAAGAAGCGGGTTTTTTGCCTAAAGAGACCTGCTTTAGAACGCGCTAGTTTTGCCTATTTGCGCAGAAGTACAGATTCTGAGTATGTAACTGGGTTTGATGAAATCAGCATTTCTCTTGCTTCCCTGTGCCTAGGGAAGCTCAGTTTTAATCACAATAGCTCCCACAAGTGTCTCCTCAGCGTGTTCCCATTTCCTTAGAAACAGTGTATTTGCTGGGAGAAAAGTGCATTACTGTGCCCTTTCACCGTTCAGCAAAGACATGTGTAGAAGCACAGCGCTAGCAGAAACGACCGTTTCTCGACGTTTTCTAACTCAGGGAACAAGTTGCACACTTCGCAGATGCATTTGAGAAACTTCGTAAGAAGCGGGTTTTTTGCCTAAAGAGACTTGCTTTAGAACGCGCTAGTTTTGCCTATTTGCGCAGAAGTACAGATTCTGAGTATGTAACTGGGTTTGATGAAATCAGCATTTCTCTTGCTTCCCTGTGCCTAGGGAGGCTCAGTTTTAGTCACAGTAGCTCCCACAAGTGTCTCCTCAGCGTGGTCCCATTTCCTGAGAAACAGTTTGTTTGCTGGGAGAAAAGTGCATTACTGTGCCCTTTCACCGTTCAGCAAAGGCATGTGTAGAAGCACAGCGCTAGCAGAAACGACCGTTTCTCGACGTTTTCTAACTCAGGGAACAAGTTGCCCACTTCGCAGATGCATTTGGGCAACTTCGTAAGAAGCGGGTTATTTGCCTAAAGAGACCTGCCTTAGAACGCGCTAGTTTTGCCTATTTGCGCAGTAGTACAGATTCTGAGTATGTAACTGGGTTTGATGAAATCAGCATTTCTCTTGCTTCCCTGTGCCTAGGGAAGCTCAGTTTTAGTCACAGTAGCTCCTACACATGTCTCCTCAGCGTGTTCCCATTTCCTTAGAAACAGTGTATTTGCTGGGAGAAAAGTGCATTACTGTGCCCTTTCACCGTTCAGCAAAGGCATGTGTAGAAGCACAGCGCTAGCAGAAACGACCGTTTCTCGACGTTTTCTAACTCAGGGAACAAGTTGCCCACTTCGCAGATGCATTTGGGCAACTTCGTAAGAAGCGGGTTATTTGCCTAAAGAGACCTGCCTTAGAACGCGCTAGTTTTGCCTATTTGCGCAGTAGTACAGATTCTGAGTATGTAACTGGGTTTGATGAAATCAGCATTTCTCTTGCTTCCCTGTGCCTAGGGAAGCTCAGTTTTAGTCACAGTAGCTCCTACACATGTCTCCTCAGCGTGTTCCCATTTCCTTAGAAACAGTGTATTTGCTGGGAGAAAAGTGCATTACTGTGCCCTTTCACCGTTCAGCAAAGACATGTGTAGAAGCACAGCGCTAGCAGAAACGACCCTTTCTCGACGTTTTCTAACTCAGGGAACAAGTTGCACACTTCAGAGATGCCTTTAGGCAACCTTGTCAGACATGAGTTTTTTGCTTAAAGAGACGTGCTTTAGAACGAACTAGGTTTTCGTATTTGCGCTGTAGTACAGATTCTGAGTATGTAACTGGGTTTGATGAAATCAGCATTTCTCTTGCTTCCCTGTGCCTAGGGAAGCTCAGTTTTAGTCACAGTAGCTCCCACAAGTGTCTCCTCAGCGTGTTCCCATTTCCTTAGAAACAGTGTATTTGCTGGGAGAAAAGTGCATTCCTGTGCCCTTTCACCGTTCAGCAAAGACATGTGTAGAAGCACAGCGCTAGCAGAAACGACCGTTTCTCGACGTTTTCTAACTCAGGGAACAAGTTGCACACTTCGCAGATGCATTTGAGCAACTTCGTAAGAAGCGGATTTTTTGCCTAAAGAGACGTGCTTTAAAACGCGCTAGTTTTGCCTCTTTGCGCAGTAGTACAGATTCTGAGTATGTAACTGGGTTTGATGAAATCAGCATTTCTCTTGCTTCCCTGTGCCTAGGGAAGCTCAGTTTTAGTCAAAGTAGCTTCCCACAAGTATCTCCTCAGCGTGTTCCCATTTCCTTAGAAACAGTGTATTTGTTGGCAGAAAAGTGCATTACTGTACCCTTTCACCGTTCAGCAAAGACATGTGTAGAAGCACAGCGCTAGCAGAAACGACCGTTTCTCGACGTTTTCTAACTCAGGGAACAAGTTGCACACTTCAGAGATGCCTTTAGGCAACCTTGTCAGACATGAGTTTTTTGGCTAAAGAGACGTGCTTTAGAACGAACTAGGTTTTCCTATTAGCGCTGTAGTACAGATTCTGAGTATGTAACTGGGTTTGATGAAATCAGCATTTCTCTTGCTTCCCAGTGCCTAGGGAAGCTCAGTTTGAGTCACAGTACCTCCCACAAGTGTCTCCTCAGCGTGTTCCCATTTCCTTAGAAACAGTGTATTTGCTAGGAGAAAAGTGCATTACTGTGCCCTTTCACCGTTCAGCAAAGACATGTGTAGAAGCACAGCGCTAGCAGAAACGACCGTTTCTCGACATTTTCTAACTCAGGGAACAAGTTGCACACTTCGCAGATGCATTTGAGCAACTTCGTAAGAAGCGGGTTTTTTGCCTAAAGAGACGTGCTTTAGAACGCGCTAGTTTTGCCTATTTGCGCAGAAGTACAGATTCTGAGTATGTAACTGGGTTTGATGAAATCAGCATTTCTCTTGCTTCCCTGTGCCTAGGGAAGCTCAGTTTTAGTCACAGTAGCTCCCACAAGTGTCTCCTCAGCGTGGTCCCATTTCCTTAGAAACAGTGTATTTGCTGGGAGAAAAGTGCATTACTGTGCCCTTTCACCGTTCATCAAAGACATGTGTAGAAGCACAGCGCTAGGAGAAACGACCGTTTCTCGACGTTTTCTAACTCAGGGAACAAGTTGCACACTTCTGAGATGCATTTAGGCAACTTTGTCAGACATGAGTTTTTTGCCTAAAGAGACGTGCTTTAGAACGCACTAGATTTGCCTATTTGCGCAGTAGTACAGATTCTGAGTATGTAACTGGGTTTGATGAAATCATCATTTCTCTAACTTCCCTGTGAGTAGGGAAGCTCAGTTTTAGTCACAGTAGCTCCCACAAGTATCTCCTCAGCGTGGTCCCATTTCCTTAGAAACAGTGTATTTGCTGGGAGAAAAGTGCATTACTGTGCCCTTTCACCGTTCAGCAAAGACATGTGTAGAAGCACAGCGCTAGCAGAAACGACCGTTTCTCGACGTTTTCTAACTCAGGGAACAAGTTGCACACTTCGCAGATGCATTTGAGCAACTTCGTAAGAAGCGGGTTTTTTGCCTAAAGAGACGTGCTTTAGAACGCGCTAGTTTTGCCTATTTGCGCAGAAGTACAGATTCTGAGTATGTAACTGGGTTTGATGAAATCAGCATTTCTCTTGCTTCCCTGTGCCTAGGGAAGCTCAGTTTTAGTCACAGTAGCTCCTACACATGTCTCCTCAGCGTGTTCCCATTTCTTGAGAAACAGTTTATTTGCTGGGAGAAAAGTGCATTACTGTACCCTTTCACCGTTCAGCAAAGACATGTGTAGAAGCACAGCGCTAGCAGAAACGACCGTTTCTCGACGTTTTCTAACTCAGGGAACAAGTTGCCCACTTCGCAGATGCATTTGGGCAATTTCGTAAGAAGCGGGTTATTTGCCTAAAGAGACCTGCCTTAGAACGCGCTAGTTTTGCCTATTTGCGCAGTAGTACAGATTCTGAGTATGTAACTGGGTTTGATGAAATCAGCATTTCTCTTGCTTCCCTGTGCCTAGGGAAGCTCAGTTTTAGTCACAGTAGCTCCTACACATGTCTCCTCAGCGTGTTCCCATTTCCTTAGAAACAGTGTATTTGCTGGGAGAAAAGTGCATTACTGTGCCCTTTCACCGTTCAGCAAAGACATGTGTAGAAGCACAGCGCTAGCAGAAACGACCCTTTCTCGACGTTTTCTAACTCAGGGAACAAGTTGCACACTTCAGAGATGCCTTTAGGCAACCTTGTCAGACATGAGTTTTTTGCTTAAAGAGACGTGCTTTAGAACGAACTAGGTTTTCGTATTTGCGCTGTAGTACAGATTCTGAGTATGTAACTGGGTTTGATGAAATCAGCATTTCTCTTGCTTCCCTGTGCCTAGGGAAGCTCAGTTTTAGTCACAGTAGCTCCCACAAGTGTCTCCTCAGCGTGTTCCCATTTCCTTAGAAACAGTGTATTTGCTGGGAGAAAAGTGCATTACTGTGCCCTTTCACCGTTCAGCAAAGACATGTGTAGAAGCACAGCGCTAGCAGAAACGACCGTTTCTCGACGTTTTCTAACTCAGGGAACAAGTTGCACACTTCGCAGATGCATTTGAGCAACTTCGTAAGAAGCGGGTTTTTTGCCTAAAGAGACTTGCTTTAGAACGCGCTAGTTTTGCCTATTTGCGCAGTAGTACAGATTCTGAGTATGTAACTGGGTTTGATGAAATCAGCATTTCTTTTGCTTCCCTGTGCGTAGGGAAGCTCAGTTGTAGTCACAGTAGCTCCCACAAGTGTCTCCTCAGCGAGTCCCATTTCCTTAGAAACAGTGTATTTGCTGGGAGAAAAGTGCATTACTGTGCCCTTTCACCGTTCAGCAAAGACATGTGTAGAAACACAGCGCTAGCAGAAACGACCGTTTCTCGACGTTTTCTAACTCAGGGAACAAGTTGCACACTTCTGAGATGCATTTAGGCAACTTTGTCAGACATGAGTTTTTTGCCTAAAGAGACGTGCTTTAGAACGCGCTAGTTTTGCCTATTTGCGCAGTAGTACAGATTCTGAGTATGTAACTGGGTTTGATGAAATCAGCAGTTCTTTTGCTTCCCTGTGCGTAGGGAAGCTCAGTTTTAGTCACAGTAGCTCCCACAAGTATCTCCTCAGCGTGGTCCCATTTCCTTAGAAACAGTGTATTTGCTGGGAGAAAAGTGCATTACTGTGCCCTTTCACCGTTCAGCAAAGACATGTGTAGAAGCACAGCGCTAGCAGAAACGACCGTTTCTCGACGTTTTCTAACTCAAGGAACAAGTTGCACACTTCGCAGATGCATTTGAGCAACTTCGTAAGAAGCGGGTTTTTTGCCTAAAGAGACCTGCTTTAGAACGCGCTAGTTTTGCCTATTTGCGCAGAAGTACAGATTCTGAGTATGTAACTGGGTTTGATGAAATCAGCATTTCTCTTGCTTCCCTGTGCCTAGGGAAGCTCAGTTTTAGTCACAGTAGCTCCTACACATGTCTCCTCAGGGTGTTCCCATTTCCTTAGAAACAGTGTATTTGCTGGGAGAAAAGTGCATTACTGTGCCCTTTCACCGTTCAGCAAAGATATGTGTAGAAGCACAGCGCTAGCAGAAACGACCCTTTCTTGACGTTTTCTAAATCAGGGAACAAGTTGCACACTTCAGAGATGCCTTTAGGCAACCTTGTCAGACATGAGTTTTTTGCCTAAAGAGACGTGCTTTAGAACGAACTAGGTTTTCCTATTTGCGCTGTTGTACAGATTCTGAGTATGTAACTGGGTTTGATGAAATCAGCATTTCTCTTGCTTCCCTGTGCCTAGGGAAGCTCAGTTTTAGTCACAGTAGCTCCCACAAGTATCTCCTCAGCGTGGTCCCATTTCCTTAGAAACAGTGTATTTGCTGGGAGAAAAGTGCATTACTGTGCCCTTTCACCGTTCAGCAAAGACATGTGTAGAAGCACAGCGCTAGCACAAACGACCGTTTCTCGACGTTTTATAACTCAGGGAACAAGTTGCACCCTTCTGAGATGCATTTAGGCAACTTTGTAAGACATGAGTTTTTTGCATGAAGAGACGTGCTGTACAACGCACTAGGTTTGCCTATTTGCGCAGTAGTACAGATTCTGAGTATGTAACTGGGTTTGATGAAATCAGCATTTCTCTTGCTTCCCTGTGCGTAGGGAAGCTCAGTTTTAGTCACAGTAGCTCCCACAAGTATCTCCTCAGCCTGGTCCCATTTCCCTAGAAACAGTGTATTTGCTGGGAGAAAAGTGCATTACTGTGCCCTTTCACCGTTCAGCAAAGGCATGTGTAGAAGCACAGCGCTAGCAGAAACGACCGTTTCTCGACATTTTCTAACTCAGGGAACAAGTTGCACACTTCGCAGATGCATTTGAGCAACTTCGTAAGAAGCGGATTTTTTGCCTAAAGAGACGTGCTTTAAAACGCGCTAGTTTTGCCTCTTTGCGCAGTAGTACAGATTCTGAGTATGTAACTGGGTTTGATGAAATCAGCATTTCTCTTGCTTCCCTGTGCCTAGGGAAGCTCAGTTTTAGTCAAAGTAGCTTCCCACAAGTATCTCCTCAGCGTGTTCCCATTTCCTTAGAAACAGTGTATTTGTTGGCAGAAAAGTGCATTACTGTGCCCTTTCACCGTTCAGCAAAGACATGTGTAGAAGCACAGCGCTAGCAGAAACGACCGTTTCTCGACGTTTTCTAACTCAGGGAACAAGTTGCACACTTCAGAGATGCCTTTAGGCAACCTTGTCAGACATGAGTTTTTTGGCTAAAGAGACGTGCTTTAGAACGAACTAGGTTTTCCTATTAGCGCTGTAGTACAGATTCTGAGTATGTAACTGGGTTTGATGAAATCAGCATTTCTCTTGCTTCCCAGTGCCTAGTGAAGCTCAGTTTGAGTCACAGTACCTCCCACAAGTGTCTCCTCAGCGTGTTCCCATTTCCTTAGAAACAGTGTATTTGCTAGGAGAAAAGTGCATTACTGTGCCCTTTCACCGTTCAGCAAAGACATGTGTAGAAGCACAGCGCTAGCAGAAACGACCGTTTCTCGACATTTTCTAACTCAGGGAACAAGTTGCACACTTCGCAGATGCATTTGAGCAACTTCGTAAGAAGCGGGTTTTTTGCCTAAAGAGACGTGCTTTAGAACGCGCTAGTTTTGCCTATTTGCGCAGAAGTACAGATTCTGAGTATGTAACTGGGTTTGATGAAATCAGCATTTCTCTTGCTTCCCTGTGCCTAGGGAAGCTCAGTTTTAGTCACAGTAGCTCCCACAAGTGTCTCCTCAGCGTGGTCCCATTTCCTTAGAAACAGTGTATTTGCTGGGAGAAAAGTGCATTACTGTGCCCTTTCACCGTTCATCAAAGACATGTGTAGAAGCACAGCGCTAGGAGAAACGACCGTTTCTCGACGTTTTCTAACTCAGGGAACAAGTTGCACACTTCTGAGATGCATTTAGGCAACTTTGTCAGACATGAGTTTTTTGCCTAAAGAGACGTGCTTTAGAACGCACTAGATTTGCCTATTTGCGCAGTAGTACAGATTCTGAGTATGTAACTGGGTTTGATGAAATCATCATTTCTCTAGCTTCCCTGTGAGTAGGGAAGCTCAGTTTTAGTCACAGTAGCTCCCACAAGTATCTCCTCAGCGTGGTCCCATTTCCTTAGAAACAGTGTATTTGCTGGGAGAAAAGTGCATTACTGTGCCCTTTCACCGTTCAGCAAAGACATGTGTAGAAGCACAGCGCTAGCAGAAACGACCGTTTCTCGACGTTTTCTAACTCAGGGAACAAGTTGCACACTTCGCAGATGCATTTGAGCAACTTCGTAAGAAGCGGGTTTTTTGCCTAAAGAGACGTGCTTTAGAACGCGCTAGTTTTGCCTATTTGCGCAGAAGTACAGATTCTGAGTATGTAACTGGGTTTGATGAAATCAGCATTTCTCTTGCTTCCCTGTGCCTAGGGAAGCTCAGTTTTAGTCACAGTAGCTCCTACACATGTCTCCTCAGCGTGTTCCCATTTCCTTAGAAACAGTGTATTTGCTGGAAGAAAAGTGCATTACTGTGCCCTTTCACCGTTCAGCAAAGATATGTGTAGAAGCACAGCGCTAGCAGAAACGACCCTTTCTCGACGTTTTCTAACTCAGGGAACAAGTTGCACACTTCAGAGATGCCTTTAGGCAACCTTGTCAGACATGAGTTTTTTGCCTAGAGACGTGCTTTAGAACGAACTAGGTTTTCCTATTTGCGCAGTAGTACAGATTCTGAGTATGTAACTGGGTTTGATGAAATCAGCATTTCTCTTGCTTCCCTGTGCCTAGGGAAGCTCAGTTTTAGTCACAGTAGCTCCCACAAGTGTCTCCTCAGCGTGGTCCCATTTCCTTAGAAACAGTGTATTTGCTGGGAGAAAAGTGCATTACTGTGCCCTTTCACCGTTCAGCAAAGACATGTGTAGAAGCACAGCGCTAGCACAAACGACCGTTTCTCGACGTTTTCTAACTCAGGGAACAAGTTGCACACTTCTGAGATGCATTTAGGCAACTTTGTCAGACATGAGTTTTTTGCCTAAAGAGACGTGCTTTAGAACGCACTAGATTTGCCTATTTGCGCAGTAGTACAGATTCTGAGTATGTAACTGGGTTTGATGAAATCATCATTTCTCTAGCTTCCCTGTGAGTAGGGAAGCTCAGTTTTAGTCACAGTAGCTCCCACAAGTATCTCCTCAGCGTGGTCCCATTTCCTTAGAAACAGTGTATTTGCTGGGAGAAAAGTGCATTACTGTGCCCTTTCACCGTTCAGCAAAGACATGTGTAGAAGCACAGCGCTAGCAGAAACGACCGTTTCTCGACGTTTTCTAACTCAGGGAACAAGTTGCACACTTCGCAGATGCATTTGAGCAACTTCGTAAGAAGCGGGTTTTTTGCCTAAAGAGACGTGCTTTAGAACGCGCTAGTTTTGCCTATTTGCGCAGAAGTACAGATTCTGAGTATGTAACTGGGTTTGATGAAATCAGCATTTCTCTTGCTTCCCTGTGCCTAGCGAAGCTCAGTTTTAGTCACAGTAGCTCCTACACATGTCTCCTCAGCGTGTTCCCATTTCCTTAGAAACAGTGTATTTGCTGGGAGAAAAGTGCATTACTGTGCCCTTTCACCGTTCAGCAAAGATATGTGTAGAAGCACAGCGCTAGCAGAAACGACCCTTTCTCGACGTTTTCTAACTCAGGGAACAAGTTGCACACTTCAGAGATGCCTTTAGGCAACCTTGTCAGACATGAGTTTTTTGCCTAAAGAGACGTGCTTTAGAACGAACTAGGTTTTCCTATTTGCGCAGTAGTACAGATTCTGAGTATGTAACTGGGTTTGATGAAATCAGCATTTCTCTTGCTTCCCTGTGCCTAGGGAAGCTCAGTTTTAGTCACAGTAGCTCCCACAAGTGTCTCCTCAGCGTGGTCCCATTTCCTTAGAAACAGTGTATTTGCTGGGAGAAAAGTGCATTACTGTGCCCTTTCACCGTTCAGCAAAGACATGTGTTAGAAGCACAGCGCTAGCAGAAACGACCGTTTCTCGACGTTTTCTAACTCAGGGAACAAGTTGCACACTTCGCAGATGCATTTGAGCAACTTCGTAAGAAGCGGGTTTTTTGCCTAAAGAGACGTGCTTTAGAACGCGCTAGTTTTGCCTATTTGCGCAGAAGTACAGATTCTGAGTATGTAACTGGGTTTGATGAAATCAGCATTTCTCTTGCTTCCCTGTGCCTAGGGAAGCTCAGTTTTAGTCACAGTAGCTTCTACACATGTCTCCTCAGGGTGTTCCCATTTCCTTAGAAACAGTGTATTTGCTGGGAGAAAAGTGCATTACTGTGCCCTTTCACCGTTCAGCAAAGATATGTGTAGAAGCACAGCGCTAGCAGAAACGACCCTTTCTTGACGTTTTCTATATCAGGGAACAAGTTGCACACTTCAGAGATGCCTTTAGGCAACCTTGTCAGACATGAGTTTTTTGCCTAAAGAGACGTGCTTTAGAACGAACTAGGTTTTCCTATTTGCGCTGTTGTACAGATTCTGAGTATGTAACTGGGTTTGATGAAATCAGCATTTCTCTTGCTTCCCTGTGCCTAGGGAAGCTCAGTTTTAGTCACAGTAGCTCCCACAAGTATCTCCTCAGCGTGGTCCCATTTCCTTAGAAACAGTGTATTTGCTGGGAGAAAAGTGCATTACTGTGCCCTTTCACCGTTCAGCAAAGACATGTGTAGAAGCACAGCGCTAGCACAAACGACCGTTTCTCGACGTTTTATAACTCAGGGAACAAGTTGCACCCTTCTGAGATGCATTTAGGCAACTTTGTCAGACATGAGTTTTTTGCATGAAGAGACGTGCTGTACAACGCACTAGGTTTGCCTATTTGCGCAGTAGTACAGATTCTGAGTATGTAACTGGGTTTGATGAAATCAGCATTTCTCTTGCTTCCCTGTGCGTAGGGAAGCTCAGTTTTAGTCACAGTAGCTCCCACAAGTATCTCCTCAGCCTGGTCCCATTTCCCTAGAAACAGTGTATTTGCTGGGAGAAAAGTGCATTACTGTGCCCTTTCACCGTTCAGCAAAGGCATGTGTAGAAGCACAGCGCTAGCAGAAACGACCGTTTCTCGACATTTTCTAACTCAGGGAACAAGTTGCACACTTCGCAGATGCATTTGAGCAACTTCGTAAGAAGCGGATTTTTTGCCTAAAGAGACGTGCTTTAAAACGCGCTAGTTTTGCCTCTTTGCGCAGTAGTACAGATTCTGAGTATGTAACTGGGTTTGATGAAATCAGCATTTCTCTTGCTTCCCTGTGCCTAGGGAAGCTCAGTTTTAGTCAAAGTAGCTTCCCACAAGTATCTCCTCAGCGTGTTCCCATTTCCTTAGAAACAGTGTATTTGTTGGCAGAAAAGTGCATTACTGTGCCCTTTCACCGTTCAGCAAAGACATGTGTAGAAGCACAGCACTAGCAGAAACGACCGTTTCTCGACGTTTTCTAACTCAGGGAACAAGTTGCACACTTCAGAGATGCCTTTAGGCAACCTTGTCAGACATGAGTTTTTTGGTTAAAGAGACGTGCTTTAGAACGAACTAGGTTTTCCTATTAGCGCTGTAGTACAGATTCTGAGTATGTAACTGGGTTTGATGAAATCAGCATTTCTCTTGCTTCCCAGTGCCTAGGGAAGCTCAGTTTGAGTCACAGTACCTCCCACAAGTGTCTCCTCAGCGTGTTCCCATTTCCTTAGAAACAGTGTATTTGCTAGGAGAAAAGTGCATTACTGTGCCCTTTCACCGTTCAGCAAAGACATGTGTAGAAGCACAGCGCTAGCAGAAACGACCGTTTCTCGACATTTTCTAACTCAGGGAACAAGTTGCACACTTCGCAGATGCATTTGAGCAACTTCGTAAGAAGCGGGTTTTTTGCCTAAAGAGACGTGCTTTAGAACGCGCTAGTTTTGCCTATTTGCGCAGAAGTACAGATTCTGAGTATGTAACTGGGTTTGATGAAATCAGCATTTCTCTTGCTTCCCTGTGCCTAGGGAAGCTCAGTTTTAGTCAAAGTAGCTTCCCACAAGTATCTCCTCAGCGTGTTCCCATTTCCTTAGAAACAGTGTATTTGTTGGCAGAAAAGTGCATTACTGTGCCCTTTCACCGTTCAGCAAAGACATGTGTAGAAGCACAGCGCTAGCAGAAACGACCGTTTCTCGACGTTTTCTAACTCAGGGAACAAGTTGCACACTTCAGAGATGCCTTTAGGCAACCTTGTCAGACATGAGTTTTTTGGTTAAAGAGACGTGCTTTAGAACGAACTAGGTTTTCCTATTAGCGCTGTAGTACAGATTCTGAGTATGTAACTGGGTTTGATGAAATCAGCATTTCTCTTGCTTCCCAGTGCCTAGTGAAGCTCAGTTTGAGTCACAGTACCTCCCACAAGTGTCTCCTCAGCGTGTTCCCATTTCCTTAGAAACAGTGTATTTGCTAGGAGAAAAGTGCATTACTGTGCCCTTTCACCGTTCAGCAAAGACATGTGTAGAAGCACAGCGCTAGCAGAAACGACCGTTTCTCGACATTTTCTAACTCAGGGAACAAGTTGCACACTTCGCAGATGCATTTGAGCAACTTCGTAAGAAGCGGGTTTTTTGCCTAAAGAGACGTGCTTTAGAACGCGCTAGTTTTGCCTATTTGCGCAGAAGTACAGATTCTGAGTATGTAACTGGGTTTGATGAAATCAGCATTTCTCTTGCTTCCCTGTGCCTAGGGAAGCTCAGTTTTAGTCACAGTAGCTCCCACAAGTGTCTCCTCAGCGTGGTCCCATTTCCTTAGAAACAGTGTATTTGCTGGGAGAAAAGTGCATTACTGTGCCCTTTCACCGTTCATCAAAGACATGTGTAGAAGCACAGCGCTAGGAGAAACGACCGTTTCTCGACGTTTTCTAACTCAGGGAACAAGTTGCACACTTCTGAGATGCATTTAGGCAACTTTGTCAGACATGAGTTTTTTGCCTAAAGAGACGTGCTTTAGAACGCACTAGATTTGCCTATTTGCGCAGTAGTACAGATTCTGAGTATGTAACTGGGTTTGATGAAATCATCATTTCTCTAGCTTCCCTGTGAGTAGGGAAGCTCAGTTTTAGTCACAGTAGCTCCCACAAGTATCTCCTCAGCGTGGTCCCATTTCCTTAGAAACAGTGTATTTGCTGGGAGAAAAGTGCATTACTGTGCCCTTTCACCGTTCAGCAAAGACATGTGTAGAAGCACAGCGCTAGCAGAAACGACCGTTTCTCGACGTTTTCTAACTCAGGAAACAAGTTGCACACTTCGCAGATGCATTTGAGCAACTTCGTAAGAAGCGGGTTTTTTGCCTAAAGAGACGTGCTTTAGAACGCGCTAGTTTTGCCTATTTGCGCAGAAGTACAGATTCTGAGTATGTAACTGGGTTTGATGAAATCAGCATTTCTCTTGCTTCCCTGTGCCTAGGGAAGCTCAGTTTTAGTCACAGTAGCTCCTACACATGTCTCCTCAGCGTGTTCCCATTTCCTTAGAAACAGTGTATTTGCTGGGAGAAAAGTGCGTTACTGTGCCCTTTCACCGTTCAGCAAAGATATGTGTAGAAGCACAGCGCTAGCAGAAACGACCCTTTCTCGACGTTTTCTAACTCAGGGAACAAGTTGCACACTTCAGAGATGCCTTTAGGCAACCTTGTCAGACATGAGTTTTTTGCCTAGAGACGTGCTTTAGAACGAACTAGGTTTTCCTATTTGCGCAGTAGTACAGATTCTGAGTATGTAACTGGGTTTGATGAAATCAGCATTTCTCTTGCTTCCCTGTGCCTAGGGAAGCTCAGTTTTAGTCACAGTAGCTCCCACAAGTGTCTCCTCAGCGTGGTCCCATTTCCTTAGAAACAGTGTATTTGCTGGGAGAAAAGTGCATTACTGTGCCCTTTCACCGTTCAGCAAAGACATGTGTTAGAAGCACAGCGCTAGCAGAAACGACCGTTTCTCGACGTTTTCTAACTCAGGGAACAAGTTGCACACTTCGCAGATGCATTTGAGCAACTTCGTAAGAAGCGGGTTTTTTGCCTAAAGAGACGTGCTTTAGAACGCGCTAGTTTTGCCTATTTGCGCAGTAGTACAGATTCTGAGTATGTAACTGGGTTTGATGAAATCAGCATTTCTCTTGCTTCCCTGTGCGTAGGGAAGCTCAATTTTAGTCACAGTAGCTCCCACAAGTGTCTCCTCAGCGTGGTCCCATTTCCTTAGAAACAGTGTATTTGCTGGGAGAAAAGTGCATTACTGTGCCCTTTCACCGTTCAGCAAAGACATGTGTAGAAGCACAGCGCTAGCAGAAACGACGGTTTCTCGACGTTTTATTACTCAGGGAACAAGTTGCACACTTCTGAGATGCATTTAGGCAACTTTGTCAGACATGAGTTTTTTGCATAAAGAGACGTGCTTTAGAACGCACTAGGTTTGCCTATTTGCGCAGTAGTACAGATTCTGAGTATGTAACTGGGTTTGATGAAATCATCATTTCTCTAGAATCCCTGTGCGTAGGGAAGCTCAGTTTTAGTCACAGTAGCTCCCACAAGTATCTCCTCAGCGTGGTCCCATTTCCTTAGAAACAGTTTATTTGCTGGGAGAAAAGTGCATTACTGTGCCCTTTCACCGTTCAGCAAAGACATGTGTAGAAGCACAGCGCTAGCAGAAACGACCGTTTCTCGACGTTTTCTAACTCAGGGAACAAGTTGCACACTTCGCAGATGCATTTGAGCAACTTCGTAAGAAGCGGGTTATTTGCCTAAAGAGACGTGCTTTAGAACACGCTAGTTTTGCCTATTTGCGCAGTAGTACAGATTCTGAGTATGTAACTGGGTTTGATGAAATCAGCATTTCTCTTGCTTCCCTGTGCCTAGGGAAGCTCAGTTTTAGTCACAGTAGCTCCCACATGTGTCTCCTAAGCGTGGTCCCATTTCTTGAGAAACAGTTTATTTGCTGGGAGAAAAGTGCATTACTGTACCCTTTCACCGTTCAGCAAAGACATGTGTAGAAGCACAGCGCTAGCAGAAACTACCGTTTCTCGACGTTTTCTAACTCAGGGAACAAGTTGCACACTTCAGAGATGCATTTAGGCAACCTTGTCAGACATGAGTTTTTTGCCTAAAGAGACGTGCTTTAGAACGAACTAGGTTTTCCTATTTGCGCTGTAGTACTGATTCTGAGTATGTAACTGGGTTTGATGAAATCAGCGTTTCTCTTGCTTCCCTGTGCCTAGGGAAGCTCAGTTTTAGTCACAGTAGCTCCCACAAGTGTCTCCTCAGCGTGTTCCCATTTCCTTAGAAACAGTGTATTTGCTGGGAGAAAAGTGCATTACTGTGCCCTTTCACCGTTCAGCAAAGATATGTGTAGAAGCACAGCGCTAGCAGAAACGACCCTTTCTTGACGTTTTCTAACTCAGGGAACAAGTTGCACACTTCAGAGATGCCTTTAGGCAACCTTGTCAGACATGAGTTTTTTGCCTAAAGAGACGTGCTTTAGAACGAACTAGGTTTTCTTATTTGCGTTATAGTACAGATTCTGAGGATGTAACTGGGTTTGATGAAATCAGCATTTTTCTTGCTTCCCTGTGTGTAGGGAAGCTCAGTTTTAGTCACAGTAGCTCCCACAAGTATCTCCTCAGCGTGGTCCCATTTCCCTAGAAACAGTGTATTTGCTGGGAGAAAAGTGCATTACTGTGCCCTTTCACCGTTCAGCAAAGACGTGTAGAAGCACAGCGCTAGCAGAAACGACCGTTTCTCGACGTTTTCTAACTCAGGGAACAAGTTGCACACTTCGCAGATGCATTTGAGCAACTTCGTAAGAAGCGGGTTTTTTGCCTAAAGAGACGTGCTTTAGAACGCGCTAGTTTTGCCTATTTGCGCAGAAGTACAGATTCTGAGTATGTAACTGGGTTTGATGAAATCAGCATTTCTCTTGCTTCCCTGTGCCTAGGGAAGCTCAGTTTTAGTCACAGTAGCTCCCACATGTGTCTCCTAAGCGTGGTCCCATTTCTTGAGAAACAGTTTATTTGCTGGGAGAAAAGTGCATTACTGTACCCTTTCACCGTTCAGCAAAGACATGTGTAGAAGCACAGCGCTAGCAGAAACGACCCTTTCTCGACGTTTTCTAACTCAGGGAACAAGTTGCACACTTCAGAGATGCCTTTAGGCAACCTTGTCAGACATGAGTTTTTTGCCTAGAGACGTGCTTTAGAACGAACTAGGTTTTCCTATTTGCGCAGTAATACAGATTCTGAGTATGTAACTGGGTTTGATGAAATCAGCATTTCTCTTGCTTCCCTGTGCCTAGGGAAGCTCAGTTTTAGTCACAGTAGCTCCCACAAGTGTCTCCTCAGCGTGGTCCCATTTCCTTAGAAACAGTGTATTTGCTGGGAGAAAAGTGCATTACTGTGCCCTTTCACCGTTCAGCAAAGACATGTGTTAGAAGCACAGCGCTAGCAGAAACGACCGTTTCTCGACGTTTTCTAACTCAGGGAACAAGTTGCACACTTCGCAGATGCATTTGAGCAACTTCGTAAGAAGCGGGTTTTTTGCCTAAAGAGACGTGCTTTAGAACGCGCTAGTTTTGCCTATTTGCGCAGTAGTACAGATTCTGAGTATGTAACTGGGTTTGATGAAATCAGCATTTCTCTTGCTTCCCTGTGCGTAGGGAAGCTCAATTTTAGTCACAGTAGCTCCCACAAGTGTCTCCTCAGCGTGGTCCCATTTCCTTAGAAACAGTGTATTTGCTGGGAGAAAAGTGCATTACTGTGCCCTTTCACCGTTCAGCAAAGACATGTGTAGAAGCACAGCGCTAGCAGAAACGACGGTTTCTCGACGTTTTATTACTCAGGGAACAAGTTGCACACTTCTGAGATGCATTTAGGCAACTTTGTCAGACATGAGTTTTTTGCATAAAGAGACGTGCTTTAGAACGCACTAGGTTTGCCTATTTGCGCAGTAGTACAGATTCTGAGTATGTAACTGGGTTTGATGAAATCATCATTTCTCTAGAATCCCTGTGCGTAGGGAAGCTCAGTTTTAGTCACAGTAGCTCCCACAAGTATCTCCTCAGCGTGGTCCCATTTCCTTAGAAACAGTTTATTTGCTGGGAGAAAAGTGCATTACTGTGCCCTTTCACCGTTCAGCAAAGACATGTGTAGAAGCACAGCGCTAGCAGAAACGACCGTTTCTCGACGTTTTCTAACTCAGGGAACAAGTTGCACACTTCGCAGATGCATTTGAGCAACTTCGTAAGAAGCGGGTTATTTGCCTAAAGAGACGTGCTTTAGAACACGCTAGTTTTGCCTATTTGCGCAGTAGTACAGATTCTGAGTATGTAACTGGGTTTGATGAAATCAGCATTTCTCTTGCTTCCCTGTGCCTAGGGAAGCTCAGTTTTAGTCACAGTAGCTCCCACATGTGTCTCCTAAGCGTGGTCCCATTTCTTGAGAAACAGTTTATTTGCTGGGAGAAAAGTGCATTACTGTACCCTTTCACCGTTCAGCAAAGACATGTGTAGAAGCACAGCGCTAGCAGAAACGACCGTTTCTCGACGTTTTCTAACTCAGGGAACAAGTTGCACACTTCAGAGATGCATTTAGGCAACCTTGTCAGACATGAGTTTTTTGCCTAAAGAGACGTGCTTTAGAACGAACTAGGTTTTCCTATTTGCGCTGTAGTACTGATTCTGAGTATGTAACTGGGTTTGATGAAATCAGCGTTTCTCTTGCTTCCCTGTGCCTAGGGAAGCTCAGTTTTAGTCACAGTAGCTCCCACAAGTGTCTCCTCAGCGTGTTCCCATTTCCTTAGAAACAGTGTATTTGCTGGGAGAAAAGTGCATTACTGTGCCCTTTCACCGTTCAGCAAAGATATGTGTAGAAGCACAGCGCTAGCAGAAACGACCCTTTCTTGACGTTTTCTAAATCAGGGAACAAGTTGCACACTTCAGAGATGCCTTTAGGCAACCTTGTCAGACATGAGTTTTTTGCCTAAAGAGACGTGCTTTAGAACGAACTAGGTTTTCTTATTTGCGTTATAGTACAGATTCTGAGGATGTAACTGGGTTTGATGAAATCAGCATTTTTCTTGCTTCCCTGTGTGTAGGGAAGCTCAGTTTTAGTCACAGTAGCTCCCACAAGTATCTCCTCAGCGTGGTCCCATTTCCCTAGAAACAGTGTATTTGCTGGGAGAAAAGTGCATTACTGTGCCCTTTCACCGTTCAGCAAAGACGTGTAGAAGCACAGCGCTAGCAGAAACGACCGTTTCTCGACGTTTTCTAACTCAGGGAACAAGTTGCACACTTCGCAGATGCATTTGAGCAACTTCGTAAGAAGCGGGTTTTTTGCCTAAAGAGACGTGCTTTAGAACGCGCTAGTTTTGCCTATTTGCGCAGAAGTACAGATTCTGAGTATGTAACTGGGTTTGATGAAATCAGCATTTCTCTTGCTTCCCTGTGCCTAGGGAAGCTCAGTTTTAGTCACAGTAGCTCCCACATGTGTCTCCTAAGCGTGGTCCCATTTCTTGAGAAACAGTTTATTTGCTGGGAGAAAAGTGCATTACTGTACCCTTTCACCGTTCAGCAAAGACATGTGTAGAAGCACAGCGCTAGCAGAAACGACCGTTTCTCGACGTTTTCTAACTCAGGGAACAAGTTGCACACTTCAGAGATGCATTTAGGCAACCTTGTCAGACATGAGTTTTTTGCCTAAAGAGACGTGCTTTAGAACGAACTAGGTTTTCCTATTTGCGCTGTAGTACTGATTCTGAGTATGTAACTGGGTTTGATGAAATCAGCATTTCTCTTGCTTCCCTGTGCCTAGGGAAGCTCAGTTTTAGTCACAGTAGCTCCCACAAGTGTCTCCTAAGCGTGGTCCCATTTCCTGAGAAACAGTTTATTTGCCGGGAGAAAAGTGCATTACTGTGCCCTTTCACCGTTCATCAAAGACATGTGTAGAAGCACAGCGCTAGGAGAAACGACCGTTTCTCGACGTTTTCTAACTCAGGGAACAAGTTGCACACTTCTGAGATGCATTTAGGCAACTTTGTCAGACATGAGTTTTTTGCCTAAAGAGACGTGCTTTAGAACGCACTAGATTTGCCTATTTGCGCAGTAGTACAGATTCTGAGTATGTAACTGGGTTTGATGAAATCATCATTTCTCTAGCTTCCCTGTGAGTAGGGAAGCTCAGTTTTAGTCACAGTAGCTCCCACAAGTATCTCCTCAGCGTGGTCCCATTTCCTGAGAAACAGTTTATCTGCTGGGAGAAAAGTGCATTACTGTGCCCTTTCACCGTTCAGCAAAGGCATGTGTAGAAGCACAGCGCTAGCAGAAACGACCGTTTCTCGACGTTTTCTAACTCAGGGAACAAGTTGCCCACTTCGCAGATGCATTTGGGCAACTTCGTAAGAAGCGGGTTATTTGCCTAAAGAGACCTGCCTTAGAACGCGCTAGTTTTGCCTATTTGCGCAGTAGTACAGATTCTGAGTATGTAACTGGGTTTGATGAAATCAGCATTTCTCTTGCTTCCCTGTGCCTAGGGAAGCTCAGTTTTAGTCACAGTAGCTCCTACAAATGTCTCCTCAGCGTGTTCCCATTTCCTTAGAAACAGTGTATTTGCTGGGAGAAAAGTGCATTACTGTGCCCTTTCACCGTTCAGCAAAGACATGTGTAGAAGCACAGCGCTAGCAGAAACGACCCTTTCTCGACGTTTTCTAACTCAGGGAACAAGTTGCACACTTCAGAGATGCCTTTAGGCAACCTTGTCAGACATGAGTTTTTTGCCTAAAGAGACGTGCTTTAGAACGAACTAGGTTTTCCTATTTGCGCTGTAGTACAGATTCTGAGTATGTAACTGGGTTTGATGAAATCAGCATTTCTCTTGCTTCCCTGTGCCTAGGAAAGCTCAGTTTTAGTCACAGTAGCTCCCACAAGTGTCTCCTCAGCGTGTTCCCATTTCCCTAGAAACAGTGTATTTGCTGGGAGAAAAGTGCATTACTGTGCCCTTTCACCGTTCAGCAAAGACATGTGTAGAAGCACAGCGCTAGCAGAAACGACCGTTTCTCGACGTTTTCTAACTCAGGGAACAAGTTGCACACTTCGCAGATGCATTTGAGCAACTTCGTAAGAAGCGGGTTTTTTGCCTAAAGAGACTTGCTTTAGAACGCGCTAGTTTTGCCTATTTGCGCAGAAGTACAGATTCTGAGAATGTAACTGGGTTTGATGAAATCAGCATTTCTCTTGCTTCCCTGTGCCTAGGGAAGCTCAGTTTTAGTCACAGTAGCTCCCACAAGTGTCTCCTCAGCGTGGTCCCATTTCCTGAGAAACAGTTTATTTGCTGGGAGAAAAGTGCATTACTGTGCCCTTTCACCGTTCAGCAAAGACATGTGTAGAAGCACAGCGCTAGCAGAAACGACCGTTTCTCGAAGTTTTCTAACTCAGGGAACAAGTTGCACACTTCGCAGATGCATTTGGGCAACTTCGTAAGAAGCGGGTTTTTTGCCTAAAGAGACGTGCTTTAGAACGCGCTAGTTTTGCCTATTTGCGCAATAGTACAGATTCTGAGTATGTAACTGGGTTTGATGAAATCAGCATTTCTCTTGCTTCCCTGTGCGTACGGAAGCTCAATTTTTGACACAGTAGCTCCCACAAGTATCTCCTCAGCGTGTTCTCTTTTCCTTAGAAACAGTGTATTTGCTGGGAGAAAAGTGCATTACTGTGCCCTTTCACCGTTCAGCAAAGACATGTGTAGAAGCACAGCGCTAGAAGAAACGACCGTTTCTCGACGTTTTCTAACTCAGGGAACAAGTTGCACACTTCGCAGATGCATTTGAGCAACTTCGTAAGAAGCGGGTTTTTTGCCTAAAGAGACTTGCTTTAGAACGCGCTAGTTTTGCCTATTTGCGCAGAAGTACAGATTCTGAGTATGTAACTGGGTTTGATGAAATCAGCATTTCTCTTGCTTCCCTGTGCCTAGGGAAGCTCAGTTTTAGTCACAGTAGCTCCCACAAGTGTCTCCTCAGCGTGGTCCCATTTCCTGAGAAACAGTTTATTTGCTGGGAGAAAAGTGCATTACTGTGCCCTTTCACCGTTCAGCAAAGGCATGTGTAGAAGCACAGCGCTAGCAGAAACGACCGTTTCTCGACGTTTTCTAACTCAGGGAACAAGTTGCCCACTTCGCAGATGCATTTGGGCAACTTCGTAAGAAGCGGGTTATTTGCCTAAAGAGACCTGCCTTAGAACGCGCTAGTTTTGCCTATTTGCGCAGTAGTACAGATTCTGAGTATGTAACTGGGTTTGATGAAATAAGCATTTCTCTTGCTTCCCTGTGCCTAGGGAAGCTCAGTTTTAGTCACAGTAGCTCCTACACATGTCTCCTCAGCGTGGTCCCATTTCCTTAGAAACAGTGTATTTGCTGGGAGAAAAGTACATTACTGTGCCCTTTCACCGTTCAGCAAAGACATGTGTAGAAGCACAGCGCTAGCAGAAACGACCGTTTCTCGACGTTTTCTAACTCAGGGAACAAGTTGCACACTTCAGAGATGCCTTTAGGCAACCTTGTCAGACATGAGTTTTTTGCCTAAAGAGACGTGCTTTAGAACGCGCTAGTTTTGCCTATTTGCGCAGTAGTACAGATTCTGAGTATGTAACTGGGTTTGATGAAATCATCATTTCTCTTGCTTCCCTGTGCGTAGGGAAGCTCAATTTTTGACACAGTAGCTCCCACAAGTATCTCCTCAGCGTGTTCTCTTTTCTTTAGAAACAGTGTATTTGCTGGGAGAAAAGTGCATTACTGTGCCCTTTCACCGTTCAGCAAAGACATGTGTAGAAGCACAGCGCTAGCAGAAACGACCGTTTCTCGACGTTTTCTAACTCAGGGAACAAGTTGCACACATTAGAGATGCATTTAGGCAACCTTGTCAGACATGAGTTTTTTGCCTAAAGAGACGTGCTTTAGAACGAACTAGGTTTTCCTATTTGCGCTGTAGTACAGATTCTGAGGATGTAACTGGGTTTGATGAAATCAGCATTTCTCTTGCTTCCCTGTGCCTAGGGAAGCTCAGTTTTAGTCACAGTAGCTCCCACAAGTGTCACCTCAGCGTGTTCCCATTTCCTTAGAAACAGTGTATTTGCTGGGAGAAAAGTGCATTACTGTGCCCTTTCACCGTTCAGCAAAGACATGTGTAGAAGCACAGCGCTAGCAGAAACGACCGTTTCTCGACGTTTTCTAACTCAGGGAACAAGTTGCACACTTCGCAGATGCATTTGAGCAACTTCGTAAGAAGCGCGTTATTTGCCTAAAGAGACGTGCTATAGAACGCGCTAGTTTTGCCTATTTGCGCAGAAGTACAGATTCTGAGTATGTAACTGGGTTTAATGAAATCAGCATTTCTCTTGCTTCCCTGTGCCTAGGGAAGCTCAGTTTTAGTCACAGTAGCTCCCACAAGTGTCTCCTCAGCGTGTTCCCATTTCCTTAGAAACAGTGTATTTGCTGGGAGAAAAGTGCATTACTGTGCCCTTTCACCGTTCAGCAAAGACATGTGTAGAAGCACAGCGCTAGCAGAAACGACCCTTTCTCGACGTTTTCTAACTCAGGGAACAAGTTGCACACTTCAGAGATGCCTTTAGGCAACCTTGTCAGACATGAGTTTTTTGCCTAAAGAGACGTGCTTTAGAACGCGCTAGTTTTGCCTATTTGCGCAGAAGTACAGATTCTGAGTATGTAACTGGGTTTGATGAAATCAGCATTTCTCTTGCTTCCCTGTGCCTAGGGAAGCTCAGTTTTAGTCACAGTAGCTCCCACAAGTGTCTCCTCAGCGTGGTCCCATTTCCTGAGAAACAGTTTATTTGCTGGGAGAAAAGTGCATTACTGTGCCCTTTCACCGTTCAGCAAAGACATGTGTAGAAGCACAGCGCTAGCAGAAACGACCGTTTCTCGAAGTTTTCTAACTCAGGGAACAAGTTGCACACTTCGCAGATGCATTTGAGCAACTTCGTAAGAAGCGGGTTTTTTGCCTAAAGAGACATGCTTTAGAACGCGCTAGTTTTGCCTATTTGCGCAGAAGTACAGATTCTGAGTATGTAACTGTGTTTGATGAAATCATCATTTCTCTTGCTTCCCTGTGCGTAGGGAAGCTCAATTTTTGACACAGTAGCTCCCACAAGTATCTCCTCAGCGTGTTCTCTTTTCTTTAGAAACAGTGTATTTGCTGGGAGAAAAGTGCATTACTGTGCCCTTTCACCGTTCAGCAAAGACATGTGTAGAAGCACAGCGCTAGCAGAAACGACCGTTTCTCGACATTTTCTAACTCAGGGAACAAGTTGCACACATTAGAGATGCATTTAGGCAACCTTGTCAGACATGAGTTTTTTGCCTAAAGAGACGTGCTTTAGAACGAACTAGGTTTTCCTATTTGCGCTGTAGTACAGATTCTGAGGATGTAACTGGGTTTGATGAAATCAGCATTTCTCTTGCTTCCCTGTGCCTAGGGAAGCTCAGTTTTAGTCACAGTAGCTCCCACAAGTGTCACCTCAGCGTGTTCCCATTTCCTTAGAAACAGTGTATTTGCTGGGAGAAAAGTGCATTACTGTGCCCTTTCACCGTTCAGCAAAGACATGTGTAGAAGCACAGCGCTAGCAGAAACGACCGTTTCTCGACGTTTTCTAACTCAGGGAACAAGTTGCACACTTCGCAGATGCATTTGAGCAACTTCGTAAGAAGCGCGTTATTTGCCTAAAGAGACGTGCTATAGAACGCGCTAGTTTTGCCTATTTGCGCAGAAGTACAGATTCTGAGTATGTAACTGGGTTTAATGAAATCAGCATTTCTCTTGCTTCCCTGTGCCTAGGGAAGCTCAGTTTTAGTCACAGTAGCTCCCACAAGTGTCTCCTCAGCGTGTTCCCATTTCCTTAGAAACAGTGTATTTGCTGGGAGAAAAGTGCATTACTGTGCCCTTTCACCGTTCAGCAAAGACATGTGTAGAAGCACAGCGCTAGCAGAAACGACCCTTTCTCGACGTTTTCTAACTCAGGGAACAAGTTGCACACTTCAGAGATGCCTTTAGGCAACCTTGTCAGACATGAGTTTTTTGCCTAAAGAGACGTGCTTTAGAACGCGCTAGTTTTGCCTATTTGCGCAGAAGTACAGATTCTGAGTATGTAACTGGGTTTGATGAAATCAGCATTTCTCTTGCTTCCCTGTGCCTAGGGAAGCTCAGTTTTAGTCACAGTAGCTCCCACAAGTGTCTCCTCAGCGTGGTCCCATTTCCTGAGAAACAGTTTATTTGCTGGGAGAAAAGTGCATTACTGTGCCCTTTCACCGTTCAGCAAAGACATGTGTAGAAGCACAGCGCTAGCAGAAACGACCGTTTCTCGAAGTTTTCTAACTCAGGGAACAAGTTGCACACTTCGCAGATGCATTTGAGCAACTTCGTAAGAAGCGGGTTTTTTGCCTAAAGAGACGTGCTTTAGAACGCGCTAGTTTTGCCTATTTGCGCAGTAGTACAGATTCTGAGTATGTAACTGTGTTTGATGAAATCAGCATTTCTCTTGCTTCCCTGTGCGTAGGGAAGCTCAATTTTTGACACAGTAGCTCCCACAAGTATCTCCTCAGCGTATTCTCTTTTCCTTAGAAACAGTGTATTTGCTGGGAGAAAAGTGCATTACTGTGCCCTTTCACCGTTCAGCAAAGACATGTGTAGAAGCACAGCGCTAGCAGAAACGACCGTTTCTCGACGTTTTCTAACTCAGGGAACAAGTTGCACACTTCGCAGATGCATTTGAGCAACTTCGTAAGAAGCGCGTTATTTGCCTAAAGAGACGTGCTATAGAACGCGCTAGTTTTGCCTATTGGCGCAGAAGTACAGATTCTGAGTATGTAACTGGGTTTAATGAAATCAGCATTTCTCTTGCTTCCCTGTGCCTAGGGAAGCTCAGTTTTAGTCACAGTAGCTCCCACAAGTGTCTCCTCAGCGTGGTCCCATTTCCTTAGAAACAGTGTATTTGCTGGGAGAAAAGTGCATTACTGTGCCCATTCACCTTTCAGCAAAGACATGTGTAGAAGCACAGCGCTAGCAGAAACGACCGTTTCTCGACGTTTTCTAACTCAGGGAACAAGTTGCACACTTCAGAGATGCCTTTAGGCAACCTTGTCAGACATGAGTTTTTTGCCTAAAGAGACTTGCTTTAGAACGCGCTAGTTTTGCCTATTTGCGCAGAAGTACAGATTCTGAGTATGTAACTGGGTTTGATGAAATCAGCATTTCTCTTGCTTCCCTGTGCCTAGGGAAGCTCAGTTTTAGTCACAGTAGCTCCCACAAGTGTCTCCTCAGCGTGGTCCCATTTCCTGAGAAACAGTTTATTTGCTGGGAGAAAAGTGCATTACCGTGCCCTTTCACCGTTCAGCAAAGACATGTGTAGAAGCACAGCGCTAGCAGAAACGACCGTTTCTCGAAGTTTTCTAACTCAGGGAACAAGTTGCACACTTCGCAGATGCATTTGAGCAACTTCGTAAGAAGCGGGTTTTTTGCCTAAAGAGACGTGCTTTAGAACGCGCTAGTTTTGCCTATTTGCGCAGTAGTACAGATTCTGAGTATGTAACTGGGTTTGATGAAATCATCATTTCTCTTGCTTCCCTGTGCGTAGGGAAGCTCAATTTTTGACACAGTAGCTCCCACAAGTATCTCCTCAGCGTGTTCTCTTTTCTTTAGAAACAGTGTATTTGCTGGGAGAAAAGTGCATTACTGTGCCCTTTCACCGTTCAGCAAAGACATGTGTAGAAGCACAGCGCTAGCAGAAACGACCGTTTCTCGACGTTTTCTAACTCAGGGAACAAGTTGCACACATTAGAGATGCATTTAGGTAACCTTGTCAGACATGAGTTTTTTGCCTAAAGAGACGTGCTTTAGAACGAACTAGGTTTTCCTATTTGCGCTGTAGTACAGATTCTGAGGATGTAACTGGGTTTGATGAAATCAGCATTTCTCTTGCTTCCCTGTGCCTAGGGAAGCTCAGTTTTAGTCACAGTAGCTCCCACAAGTGTCTCCTCAGCGTGGTCCCATTTCCTGAGAAACAGTGTATTTGCTGGGAGAAAAGTGCATTACTGTGCCCTTTCACCGTTCAGCAAAGACATGTGTAGAAGCACAGCGCTAGCAGAAACGACCCTTTCTCGACGTTTTCTAACTCAGGGAACAAGTTGCACACTTCAGAGATGCCTTTAGGCAACCTTGTCAGACATGAGTTTTTTGCCTAAAGAGACGTGCTTTAGAACGAACTAGGTTTTCCTATTTGCGCTGTAGTACAGATTCTGAGTATGTAACTGGGTTTGATGAAATCAGCATTTCTCTTGCTTCCCTGTGCCTAGGGAAGCTCAGTTTTAGTCACAGTAGCTCCCACAAGTGTCTCCTCAGCGTGTTCTCTTTTCCTTAGAAACAGTGTATTTGCTGGGAGAAAAGTGCATTACTGTGCCCTTTCACCGTTCAGCAAAGACATGTGTAGAAGCACAGCGCTAGAAGAAACGACCGTTTCTCGACGTTTTCTAACTCAGGGAACAAGTTGCACACTTCGCAGATGCATTTGAGCAACTTCGTAAGAAGCGGGTTTTTTGCCTAAAGAGACTTGCTTTAGAACGCGCTAGTTTTGCCTATTTGCGCAGAAGTACAGATTCTGAGTATGTAACTGGGTTTGATGAAATCAGCATTTCTCTTGCTTCCCTGTGCCTAGGGAAGCTCAGTTTTAGTCACAGTAGCTCCCACAAGTGTCTCCTCAGCGTGGTCCCATTTCCTGAGAAACAGTTTATTTGCTGGGAGAAAAGTGCATTACTGTGCCCTTTCACCGTTCAGCAAAGACATGTGTAGAAGCACAGCGCTAGCAGAAACGACCGTTTCTCGAAGTTTTCTAACTCAGGGAACAAGTTGCACACTTCGCAGATGCATTTGAGCAACTTCGTAAGAAGCGGGTTTTTTGCCTAAAGAGACGTGCTTTAGAACGCGCTAGTTTTGCCTATTTGCGCAATAGTACAGATTCTGAGTATGTAACTGGGTTTGATGAAATCAGCATTTCTCTTGCTTCCCTGTGCGTACGGAAGCTCAATTTTTGACACAGTAGCTCCCACAAGTATCTCCTCAGCGTGTTCTCTTTTCCTTAGAAACAGTGTATTTGCTGGGAGAAAAGTGCATTACTGTGCCCTTTCACCGTTCAGCAAAGACATGTGTAGAAGCACAGCGCTAGAAGAAACGACCGTTTCTCGACGTTTTCTAACTCAGGGAACAAGTTGCACACTTCGCAGATGCATTTGAGCAACTTCGTAAGAAGCGGGTTTTTTGCCTAAAGAGACTTGCTTTAGAACGCGCTAGTTTTGCCTATTTGCGCAGAAGTACAGATTCTGAGTATGTAACTGGGTTTGATGAAATCAGCATTTCTCTTGCTTCCCTGTGCCTAGGGAAGCTCAGTTTTAGTCACAGTAGCTCCCACAAGTGTCTCCTCAGCGTGGTCCCATTTCCTGAGAAACAGTTTATTTGCTGGGAGAAAAGTGCATTACTGTGCCCTTTCACCGTTCAGCAAAGGCATGTGTAGAAGCACAGCGCTAGCAGAAACGACCGTTTCTCGACGTTTTCTAACTCAGGGAACAAGTTGCCCACTTCGCAGATGCATTTGGGCAACTTCGTAAGAAGCGGGTTATTTGCCTAAAGAGACCTGCCTTAGAACGCGCTAGTTTTGCCTATTTGCGCAGTAGTACAGATTCTGAGTATGTAACTGGGTTTGATGAAATAAGCATTTCTCTTGCTTCCCTGTGCCTAGGGAAGCTCAGTTTTAGTCACAGTAGCTCCTACACATGTCTCCTCAGCGTGGTCCCATTTCCTTAGAAACAGTGTATTTGCTGGGAGAAAAGTACATTACTGTGCCCTTTCACCGTTCAGCAAAGACATGTGTAGAAGCACAGCGCTAGCAGAAACGACCGTTTCTCGACGTTTTCTAACTCAGGGAACAAGTTGCACACTTCAGAGATGCCTTTAGGCAACCTTGTCAGACATGAGTTTTTTGCCTAAAGAGACGTGCTTTAGAACGCGCTAGTTTTGCCTATTTGCGCAGTAGTACAGATTCTGAGTATGTAACTGGGTTTGATGAAATCATCATTTCTCTTGCTTCCCTGTGCGTAGGGAAGCTCAATTTTTGACACAGTAGCTCCCACAAGTATCTCCTCAGCGTGTTCTCTTTTCTTTAGAAACAGTGTATTTGCTGGGAGAAAAGTGCATTACTGTGCCCTTTCACCGTTCAGCAAAGACATGTGTAGAAGCACAGCGCTAGCAGAAACGACCGTTTCTCGACGTTTTCTAACTCAGGGAACAAGTTGCACACATTAGAGATGCATTTAGGCAACCTTGTCAGACATGAGTTTTTTGCCTAAAGAGACGTGCTTTAGAACGAACTAGGTTTTCCTATTTGCGCTGTAGTACAGATTCTGAGGATGTAACTGGGTTTGATGAAATCAGCATTTCTCTTGCTTCCCTGTGCCTAGGGAAGCTCAGTTTTAGTCACAGTAGCTCCCACAAGTGTCACCTCAGCGTGTTCCCATTTCCTTAGAAACAGTGTATTTGCTGGGAGAAAAGTGCATTACTGTGCCCTTTCACCGTTCAGCAAAGACATGTGTAGAAGCACAGCGCTAGCAGAAACGACCGTTTCTCGACGTTTTCTAACTCAGGGAACAAGTTGCACACTTCGCAGATGCATTTGAGCAACTTCGTAAGAAGCGCGTTATTTGCCTAAAGAGACGTGCTATAGAACGCGCTAGTTTTGCCTATTTGCGCAGAAGTACAGATTCTGAGTATGTAACTGGGTTTAATGAAATCAGCATTTCTCTTGCTTCCCTGTGCCTAGGGAAGCTCAGTTTTAGTCACAGTAGCTCCCACAAGTGTCTCCTCAGCGTGTTCCCATTTCCTTAGAAACAGTGTATTTGCTGGGAGAAAAGTGCATTACTGTGCCCTTTCACCGTTCAGCAAAGACATGTGTAGAAGCACAGCGCTAGCAGAAACGACCCTTTCTCGACGTTTTCTAACTCAGGGAACAAGTTGCACACTTCAGAGATGCCTTTAGGCAACCTTGTCAGACATGAGTTTTTTGCCTAAAGAGACGTGCTTTAGAACGCGCTAGTTTTGCCTATTTGCGCAGAAGTACAGATTCTGAGTATGTAACTGGGTTTGATGAAATCAGCATTTCTCTTGCTTCCCTGTGCCTAGGGAAGCTCAGTTTTAGTCACAGTAGCTCCCACAAGTGTCTCCTCAGCGTGGTCCCATTTCCTGAGAAACAGTTTATTTGCTGGGAGAAAAGTGCATTACTGTGCCCTTTCACCGTTCAGCAAAGACATGTGTAGAAGCACAGCGCTAGCAGAAACGACCGTTTCTCGAAGTTTTCTAACTCAGGGAACAAGTTGCACACTTCGCAGATGCATTTGAGCAACTTCGTAAGAAGCGGGTTTTTTGCCTAAAGAGACATGCTTTAGAACGCGCTAGTTTTGCCTATTTGCGCAGAAGTACAGATTCTGAGTATGTAACTGGGTTTGATGAAATCATCATTTCTCTTGCTTCCCTGTGCGTAGGGAAGCTCAATTTTTGACACAGTAGCTCCCACAAGTATCTCCTCAGCGTGTTCTCTTTTCTTTAGAAACAGTGTATTTGCTGGGAGAAAAGTGCATTACTGTGCCCTTTCACCGTTCAGCAAAGACATGTGTAGAAGCACAGCGCTAGCAGAAACGACCGTTTCTCGACATTTTCTAACTCAGGGAACAAGTTGCACACATTAGAGATGCATTTAGGCAACCTTGTCAGACATGAGTTTTTTGCCTAAAGAGACGTGCTTTAGAACGAACTAGGTTTTCCTATTTGCGCTGTAGTACAGATTCTGAGGATGTAACTGGGTTTGATGAAATCAGCATTTCTCTTGCTTCCCTGTGCCTAGGGAAGCTCAGTTTTAGTCACAGTAGCTCCCACAAGTGTCACCTCAGCGTGTTCCCATTTCCTTAGAAACAGTGTATTTGCTGGGAGAAAAGTGCATTACTGTGCCCTTTCACCGTTCAGCAAAGACATGTGTAGAAGCACAGCGCTAGCAGAAACGACCGTTTCTCGACGTTTTCTAACTCAGGGAACAAGTTGCACACTTCGCAGATGCATTTGAGCAACTTCGTAAGAAGCGCGTTATTTGCCTAAAGAGACGTGCTATAGAACGCGCTAGTTTTGCCTATTTGCGCAGAAGTACAGATTCTGAGTATGTAACTGGGTTTAATGAAATCAGCATTTCTCTTGCTTCCCTGTGCCTAGGGAAGCTCAGTTTTAGTCACAGTAGCTCCCACAAGTGTCTCCTCAGCGTGTTCCCATTTCCTTAGAAACAGTGTATTTGCTGGGAGAAAAGTGCATTACTGTGCCCTTTCACCGTTCAGCAAAGACATGTGTAGAAGCACAGCGCTAGCAGAAACGACCCTTTCTCGACGTTTTCTAACTCAGGGAACAAGTTGCACACTTCAGAGATGCCTTTAGGCAACCTTGTCAGACATGAGTTTTTTGCCTAAAGAGACGTGCTTTAGAACGCGCTAGTTTTGCCTATTTGCGCAGAAGTACAGATTCTGAGTATGTAACTGGGTTTGATGAAATCAGCATTTCTCTTGCTTCCCTGTGCCTAGGGAAGCTCAGTTTTAGTCACAGTAGCTCCCACAAGTGTCTCCTCAGCGTGGTCCCATTTCCTGAGAAACAGTTTATTTGCTGGGAGAAAAGTGCATTACTGTGCCCTTTCACCGTTCAGCAAAGACATGTGTAGAAGCACAGCGCTAGCAGAAACGACCGTTTCTCGAAGTTTTCTAACTCAGGGAACAAGTTGCACACTTCGCAGATGCATTTGAGCAACTTCGTAAGAAGCGGGTTTTTTGCCTAAAGAGACGTGCTTTAGAACGCGCTAGTTTTGCCTATTTGCGCAGTAGTACAGATTCTGAGTATGTAACTGTGTTTGATGAAATCAGCATTTCTCTTGCTTCCCTGTGCGTAGGGAAGCTCAATTTTTGACACAGTAGCTCCCACAAGTATCTCCTCAGCGTATTCTCTTTTCCTTAGAAACAGTGTATTTGCTGGGAGAAAAGTGCATTACTGTGCCCTTTCACCGTTCAGCAAAGACATGTGTAGAAGCACAGCGCTAGCAGAAACGACCGTTTCTCGACGTTTTCTAACTCAGGGAACAAGTTGCACACTTCGCAGATGCATTTGAGCAACTTCGTAAGAAGCGCGTTATTTGCCTAAAGAGACGTGCTATAGAACGCGCTAGTTTTGCCTATTGGCGCAGAAGTAAAGATTCTGAGTATGTAACTGGGTTTAATGAAATCAGCATTTCTCTTGCTTCCCTGTGCCTAGGGAAGCTCAGTTTTAGTCACAGTAGCTCCCACAAGTGTCTCCTCAGCGTGGTCCCATTTCCTTAGAAACAGTGTATTTGCTGGGAGAAAAGTGCATTACTGTGCCCATTCACCTTTCAGCAAAGACATGTGTAGAAGCACAGCGCTAGCAGAAACGACCGTTTCTCGACGTTTTCTAACTCAGGGAACAAGTTGCACACTTCAGAGATGCCTTTAGGCAACCTTGTCAGACATGAGTTTTTTGCCTAAAGAGACTTGCTTTAGAACGCGCTAGTTTTGCCTATTTGCGCAGAAGTACAGATTCTGAGTATGTAACTGGGTTTGATGAAATCAGCATTTCTCTTGCTTCCCTGTGCCTAGGGAAGCTCAGTTTTAGTCACAGTAGCTCCCACAAGTGTCTCCTCAGCGTGGTCCCATTTCCTGAGAAACAGTTTATTTGCTGGGAGAAAAGTGCATTACTGTGCCCTTTCACCGTTCAGCAAAGACATGTGTAGAAGCACAGCGCTAGCAGAAACGACCGTTTCTCGACGTTTTCTAACTCAGGGAACAAGTTGCACACATTAGAGATGCATTTAGGTAACCTTGTCAGACATGAGTTTTTTGCCTAAAGAGACGTGCTTTAGAACGAACTAGGTTTTCCTATTTGCGCTGTAGTACAGATTCTGAGGATATAACTGGGTTTGATGAAATCAGCATTTCTCTTGCTTCCCTGTGCCTAGGGAAGCTCAGTTTTAGTCACAGTAGCTCCCACAAGTGTCACCTCAGCGTGTTCCCATTTCCTTAGAAACAGTGTATTTGCTGGGAGAAAAGTGCATTACTGTGCCCTTTCACCGTTCAGCAAAGACATGTGTAGAAGCACAGCGCTAGCAGAAACGACCGTTTCTCGACGTTTTCTAACTCAGGGAACAAGTTGCACACTTCGCAGATGCATTTGAGCAACTTCGTAAGAAGCGCGTTATTTGCCTAAAGAGACGTGCTATAGAACGCGCTAGTTTTGCCTATTTGCGCAGAAGTACAGATTCTGAGTATGTAACTGGGTTTAATGAAATCAGCATTTCTCTTGCTTCCCTGTGCCTAGGGAAGCTCAGTTTTAGTCACAGTAGCTCCCACAAGTGTCTCCTCAGCGTGTTCCCATTTCCTTAGAAACAGTGTATTTGCTGGGAGAAAAGTGCATTACTGTGCCCTTTCACCGTTCAGCAAAGACATGTGTAGAAGCACAGCGCTAGCAGAAACGACCCTTTCTCGACGTTTTCTAACTCAGGGAACAAGTTGCACACTTCAGAGATGCCTTTAGGCAACCTTGTCAGACATGAGTTTTTTGCCTAAAGAGACGTGCTTTAGAACGCGCTAGTTTTGCCTATTTGCGCAGAAGTACAGATTCTGAGTATGTAACTGGGTTTGATGAAATCAGCATTTCTCTTGCTTCCCTGTGCCTAGGGAAGCTCAGTTTTAGTCACAGTAGCTCCCACAAGTGTCTCCTCAGCGTGGTCCCATTTCCTGAGAAACAGTTTATTTGCTGGGAGAAAAGTGCATTACTGTGCCCTTTCACCGTTCAGCAAAGACATGTGTAGAAGCACAGCGCTAGCAGAAACGACCGTTTCTCGAAGTTTTCTAACTCAGGGAACAAGTTGCACACTTCGCAGATGCATTTGAGCAACTTCGTAAGAAGCGGGTTTTTTGCCTAAAGAGACGTGCTTTAGAACGCGCTAGTTTTGCCTATTTGCGCAGTAGTACAGATTCTGAGTATGTAACTGGGTTTGATGAAATCAGCATTTCTCTTGCTTCCCTGTGCGTAGGGAAGCTCAATTTTTGACACAGTAGCTCCCACAAGTATCTCCTCAGCGTATTCTCTTTTCCTTAGAAACAGTGTATTTGCTGGGAGAAAAGTGCATTACTGTGCCCTTTCACCGTTCAGCAAAGACATGTGTAGAAGCACAGCGCTAGCAGAAACGACCGTTTCTCGACGTTTTCTAACTCAGGGAACAAGTTGCACACTTCGCAGATGCATTTGAGCAACTTCGTAAGAAGCGCGTTATTTGCCTAAAGAGACGTGCTATAGAACGCGCTAGTTTTGCCTATTGGCGCAGAAGTACAGATTCTGAGTATGTAACTGGGTTTAATGAAATCAGCATTTCTCTTGCTTCCCTGTGCCTAGGGAAGCTCAGTTTTAGTCACAGTAGCTCCCACAAGTGTCTCCTCAGCGTGGTCCCATTTCCTTAGAAACAGTGTATTTGCTGGGAGAAAAGTGCATTACTGTGCCCATTCACCGTTCAGCAAAGACATGTGTAGAAGCACAGCGCTAGCAGAAACGACCGTTTCTCGACGTTTTCTAACTCAGGGAACAAGTTGCACACTTCAGAGATGCCTTTAGGCAACCTTGTCAGACATGAGTTTTTTGCCTAAAGAGACTTGCTTTAGAACGCGCTAGTTTTGCCTATTTGCGCAGAAGTACAGATTCTGAGTATGTAACTGGGTTTGATCAAATCAGCATTTCTCTTGCTTCCCTGTGCCTAGGGAAGCTCAGTTTTAGTCACAGTAGCTCCCACAAGTGTCTCCTCAGCGTGGTCCCATTTCCTGAGAAACAGTTTATTTGCTGGGAGAAAAGTGCATTACTGTGCCCTTTCACCGTTCAGCAAAGACATGTGTAGAAGCACAGCGCTAGCAGAAACGACCGTTTCTCGAAGTTTTCTAACTCAGGGAACAAGTTGCACACTTCGCAGATGCATTTGAGCAACTTCGTAAGAAGCGGGTTTTTTGCCTAAAGAGACGTGCTTTAGAACGCGCTAGTTTTGCCTATTTGCGCAGTAGTACAGATTCTGAGTATGTAACTGGGTTTGATGAAATCATCATTTCTCTTGCTTCCCTGTGCGTAGCGAAGCTCAATTTTTGACACAGTAGCTCCCACAAGTATCTCCTCAGCGTGTTCTCTTTTCTTTAGAAACAGTGTATTTGCTGGGAGAAAAGTGCATTACTGTGCCCTTTCACCGTTCAGCAAAGACATGTGTAGAAGCACAGCGCTAGCAGAAACGACCGTTTCTCGACGTTTTCTAACTCAGGGAACAAGTTGCACACATTAGAGATGCATTTAGGCAACCTTGTCAGACATGAGTTTTTTTCCTAAAGAGACGTGCTTTAGAACGAACTAGGTTTTCCTATTTGCGCTGTAGTACAGATTCTGAGGATGTAACTGGGTTTGATGAAATCAGCATTTCTCTTGCTTCCCTGTGCCTAGGGAAGCTCAGTTTTAGTCACAGTAGCTCCCACAAGTGTCACCTCAGCGTGTTCCCATTTCCTTAGAAACAGTGTATTTGCTGGGAGAAAAGTGCATTACTGTGCCCTTTCACCGTTCAGCAAAGACATGTGTAGAAGCACAGCGCTAGCAGAAACGACCGTTTCTCGACGTTTTCTAACTCAGGGAACAAGTTGCACACTTCGCAGATGCATTTGAGCAACTTCGTAAGAAGCGCGTTATTTGCCTAAAGAGACGTGCTATAGAACGCGCTAGTTTTGCCTATTTGCGCAGAAGTACAGATTCTGAGTATGTAACTGGGTTTAATGAAATCAGCATTTCTCTTGCTTCCCTGTGCCTAGGGAAGCTCAGTTTTAGTCACAGTAGCTCCCACAAGTGTCACCTCAGCGTGTTCCCATTTCCTTAGAAACAGTGTATTTGCTGGGAGAAAAGTGCATTACTGTGCCCTTTCACCGTTCAGCAAAGACATGTGTAGAAGCACAGCGCTAGCAGAAACGACCGTTTCTCGACGTTTTCTAACTCAGGGAACAAGTTGCACACTTCGCAGATGCATTTGAGCAACTTCGTAAGAAGTGCGTGATTTGCCTAAAGAGACGTGCTATAGAACGCGCTAGTTTTGCCTATTTGCGCAGAAGTACAGATTCTGAGTATGTAACTGGGTTTAATGAAATCAGCATTTCTCTTGCTTCCCTGTGCCTAGGGAAGCTCAGTTTTAGTCACAGTAGCTCCCACAAGTGTCTCCTCAGCGTGTTCCCATTTCCTTAGAAACAGTGTATTTGCTGGGAGAAAAGTGCATTACTGTGCCCTTTCACCGTTCAGCAAAGACATGTGTAGAAGCACAGCGCTAGCAGAAACGACCGTTTCTCGACGTTTTCTAACTCAGGGAACAAGTTGCACACTTCAGAGATGCCTTTAGGCAACCTTGTCAGACATGAGTTTTTTGCCTAAAGAGACTTGCTTTAGAACGCGCTAGTTTTGCCTATTTGCGCAGAAGTACAGATTCTGAGTATGTAACTGGGTTTGATGAAATCAGCATTTCTCTTGCTTCCCTGTGCCTAGGGAAGCTCAGTTTTAGTCACAGTAGCTCCCACAAGTGTCTCCTCAGCGTGGTCCCATTTCCTGAGAAACAGTTTATTTGCTGGGAGAAAAGTGCATTACTGTGCCCTTTCACCGTTCAGCAAAGACATGTGTAGAAGCACAGCGCTAGCAGAAACGACCGTTTCTCGAAGTTTTCTAACTCAGGGAACAAGTTGCACACTTCGCAGATGCATTTGAGCAACTTCGTAAGAAGCGGGTTTTTTGCCTAAAGAGACGTGCTTTAGAACGCGCTAGTTTTGCCTATTTGCGCAGTAGTACAGATTCTGAGTATGTAACTGGGTTTGATGAAATCAGCATTTCTCTTGCTTCCCTGTGCGTAGGGAAGCTCAATTTTTGACACAGTAGCTCCCACAAGTATCTCCTCAGCGTGTTCTCTTTTCCTTAGAAACAGTGTATTTGCTGGGAGAAAAGTGCATTACTGTGCCCTTTCACCGTTCAGCAAAGACATGTGTAGAAGTACAGCGCTAGGAGAAACGACCGTTTCTCGACGTTTTCTAACTCAGGGAACAAGTTGCACACTTCGCAGATGCATTTGAGCAACTTCGTAAGAAGCGGGTTTTTTGCCTAAAGAGACTTGCTTTAGAACGCGCTAGTTTTGCCTATTTGCGCAGAAGTACAGATTCTGAGTATGTAACTGGGTTTGATGAAATCAGCATTTCTCTTGCTTCCCTGTGCCTAGGGAAGCTCAGTTTTAGTCACAGTAGCCCCCACAAGTGTCTCCTCAGCGTGGTCCCATTTCCTGAGAAACAGTTTATTTTCTGGGAGAAAAGTGCATTACTGTGCCCTTTCACCGTTCAGCAAAGGCATGTGTAGAAGCACAGCGCTAGCAGAAACGACCGTTTCTCGACGTTTTCTAACTCAGGGAACAAGTTGCCCACTTCGCAGATGCATTTGGGCAACTTCGTAAGAAGCGGGTTGTTTGCCTATGAGACCTGCCTCAGAACGCGCTAGTTTTGCCTATTTGCGCAGTAGTACAGATTCTGAGTATGTAACTGGGTTTGATGAAATCAGCATTTCTCCTGCTTCCCTGTGCCTAGCGAAGCTCAGTTTTAGTCACAGTAGCTCCTACACATGTCTCCTCAGCGTGTTCCCATTTCCTTAGAAACACTGTATTTGCTGGGAGAAAAGTGCATTACTGTGCCCTATCACCGTTCAGCAAAGACATGTGTAGAAGCACAGCGCTAGCAGAAACGACCCTTTCTCGACGTTTTCTAACTCAGGGAACAAGTTGCACACTTCAGAGATGCCTTTAGGCAACCTTGTCAGACATGAGTTTTTTGCCTAAAGAGACGTGCTTTAGAACGAACTAGGTTTTCCTATTTGCGCTGTAGTACAGATTCTGAGTATTTAACTGGGTTTGATGAAATCAGCATTTCTCTTGCTTCCCTGTGCCTAGGGAAGCTCAGTTTTAGTCACAGTAGCTTCCACAAGTGTCTCCTCAGCGTGTTCTCATATCCTTAGAATCAGTGTATTTGCTGGGAGAAAAGTGCATTACTGTGCCCTTTCACCGTTCAGCAAAGACATGTGTAGAAGCACAGCGCTAGCAGAAACGACCGTTTCTCGACGTTTTCTAACTCAGGGAACAAGTTGCACACTTCGCAGAGGCATTTGAGCAACTTCGTAAGAAGCGGGTTTTTTGCCTAAAGAGACGTGCTTTAGAACGCGCTAGTTTTGCCTATTTGCGCAGTAGTACAGATTCTGAGTATGTAACTGGGTTTGATGAAATCAGCATTTCTTTGCTTCCCTGTGCGTAGGGAAGCTCAGTTGTAGTCACAGTAGCTCCCACAAGTGTCTCCTCAGCGTGTTCTCTTTTCCTTAGAAACAGTGTATTTGCTGGGAGAAAAGTGCATTACTGTGCCCTTTCACCATTCAGCAAAGACATGTGTAGAAGCACAGCGCTAGCAGAAACGACCGTTTCTCGACGTTTTCTAACTCAGGGAACAAGTTGCACACTTCTGAGATGCATTTAGGCAACTTTGTCAGACATGAGTTTTTTGCCTAAAGAGACGTGCTTTAGAACGCGCTAGTTTTGCCTATTTGCGTAGAAGTACAGATTCTGAGTATGTAACTGGGTTTGATGAAATCAGCATTTCTCTTGCTTCCCTGTGCCTAGGGAAGCTCAGTTTTAGTCACAGTAGCTTCCACAAGTGTCACCTCAGCGTGTTCCCATTTCCTTAGAAACAGTGTATTTGCTGGGAGAAAAGTGCATTACTGTGCCCTTTCACCGTTCAGCAATGACATGTGTAGAAGCACAGCGCTAGCAGAAACGACCGTTTCTCGACGTTTTCTAACTCAGGGAACAAGTTGCACACTTCGCAGATGCATTTGAGCAACTTCGTAAGAAGCGGGTTTTTTGCCTAAAGAGACTTGCTTTAGAACGCGCTAGTTTTGCCTATTTGCGCAGAAGTACAGATTCTGAGTATGTAACTGGGTTTGATGAAATCAGCATTTCTCTTGCTTCCCTGTGCCTAGGGAAGCTCAGTTTTAGTCACAGTAGCTCCCACAAGTGTCTCCTCAGCGTGTTCCCATTTCCTTAGAAACAGTGTATTTGCTGGGAGAAAAGTGCATTACTGTGCCCATTCACCGTTCAGCAAAGACATGTGTAGAAGCACAGCGCTAGCAGAAACGACCCTTTCTTGACGTTTTCTAACTCAGGGAACAAGTTGCACACTTCAGAGATGCCTTTAGGCAACCTTGTCAGACATGAGTTTTTTGCCTAAAGAGACGTGCTTTAGAACGAACTAGGTTTTCCTATTTGCGCTGTTGTACAGATTCTGAGTATGTAACTGGGTTTGATGAAATCAGCATTTCTCTTGCTTCCCTGTGCCTAGGGAAGCTCAGTTTTAGTCACAGTAGCTCCCACAAGTGTCTCCTCAGCGTGTTCCCATTTCCTTAGAAACAGTGTATTTGCTGGGAGAAAAGTGCATTACTGTGCCCTTTCACCGTTCAGCAAAGACATGTGTAGAAGCACAGCGCTAGCAGAAACGACCGTTTCTCGACGTTTTCTAACTCAGGGAACAAGTTGCACACTTCGCAGATGCATTTGAGCAACTTCGTAAGAAGCGGGTTTTTTGCCTAAAGAGACTTGCTTTAGAACGCGCTAGTTTTGCCTATTTGCGCAGAAGTACAGATTCTGAGTATGTAACTGGGTTTGATGAAATCAGCATTTCTCTTGCTTCCCTGTGCCTAGGGAAGCTCAGTTTTAGTCACAGTAGCGCCCACAAGTGTCTCCTCAGCGTGTTCCCATTTCCTTAGAAACAGTGTATTTGCTGGGAGAAAAGTGCATTACTGTGCCCATTCACCGTTCAGCAAAGACGTGTAGAAGCACAGCGCTAGCAGAAACGACCGTTTCTCGACGTTTTCTAACTCAGGGAACAAGTTGCACACTTCAGAGATGCCTTTAGGCAACCTTGTCAGACATGAGTTTTTTGCTAAAGAGACTTGCTTTAGAACGCGCTAGTTTTGCCTATTTGCGCAGAAGTACAGATTCTGAGTATGTAACTGGGTTTGATGAAATCAGCATTTCTCTTGCTTCCCTGTGCCTAGGGAAGCTCAGTTTTAATCACAGTAGCTCCCACAAGTGTCTCCTCAGCGTGGTCCCATTTCCTGAGAAACAGTTTATTTGCTGGGAGAAAAGTGCATTACTGTGCCCTTTCACCGTTCAGCAAAGACATGTGTAGAAGCACAGCGCTAGCAGAAACGACCGTTTCTCGACGTTTTCTAACTCAGGGAACAAGTTGCACACTTCGCAGATGCATTTGAGCAACTTCGTAAGAAGCGGGTTTTTTGCCTAAAGAGACGTGCTTTAGAACGCGCTAGTTTTGCCTATTTGCGCAGAAGTACAGATTCTGAGTATGTAACTGGGTTTGATGAAATCAGCATTTCTCTTGCTTCCCTGTGCCTAGGGAAGCTCAGTTTTAGTCACAGTAGCCCCCACAAGTGTCTCCTCAGCGTGGTCCCATTTCCTGAGAAACAGTTTATTTTCTGGGAGAAAAGTGCATTACTGTGCCCTTTCACCGTTCAGCAAAGGCATGTGTAGAAGCACAGCGCTAGCAGAAACGACCGTTTCTCGACGTTTTCTAACTCAGGGAACAAGTTGCCCACTTCGCAGATGCATTTGGGCAACTTCGTAAGAAGCGGGTTGTTTGCCTATGAGACCTGCCTCAGAACGCGCTAGTTTTGCCTATTTGCGCAGTAGTACAGATTCTGAGTATGTAACTGGGTTTGATGAAATCAGCATTTCTCCTGCTTCCCTGTGCCTAGCGAAGCTCAGTTTTAGTCACAGTAGCTCCTACACATGTCTCCTCAGCGTGTTCCCATTTCCTTAGAAACACTGTATTTGCTGGGAGAAAAGTGCATTACTGTGCCCTATCACCGTTCAGCAAAGACATGTGTAGAAGCACAGCGCTAGCAGAAACGACCCTTTCTCGACGTTTTCTAACTCAGGGAACAAGTTGCACACTTCAGAGATGCCTTTAGGCAACCTTGTCAGACATGAGTTTTTTGCCTAAAGAGACGTGCTTTAGAACGAACTAGGTTTTCCTATTTGCGCTGTAGTACAGATTCTGAGTATTTAACTGGGTTTGATGAAATCAGCATTTCTCTTGCTTCCCTGTGCCTAGGGAAGCTCAGTTTTAGTCACAGTAGCTTCCACAAGTGTCTCCTCAGCGTGTTCTCATATCCTTAGAATCAGTGTATTTGCTGGGAGAAAAGTGCATTACTGTGCCCTTTCACCGTTCAGCAAAGACATGTGTAGAAGCACAGCGCTAGCAGAAACGACCGTTTCTCGACGTTTTCTAACTCAGGGAACAAGTTGCACACTTCGCAGAGGCATTTGAGCAACTTCGTAAGAAGCGGGTTTTTTGCCTAAAGAGACGTGCTTTAGAACGCGCTAGTTTTGCCTATTTGCGCAGTAGTACAGATTCTGAGTATGTAACTGGGTTTGATGAAATCAGCATTTCTTTGCTTCCCTGTGCGTAGGGAAGCTCAGTTGTAGTCACAGTAGCTCCCACAAGTGTCTCCTCAGCGTGTTCTCTTTTCCTTAGAAACAGTGTATTTGCTGGGAGAAAAGTGCATTACTGTGCCCTTTCACCATTCAGCAAAGACATGTGTAGAAGCACAGCGCTAGCAGAAACGACCGTTTCTCGACGTTTTCTAACTCAGGGAACAAGTTGCACACTTCTGAGATGCATTTAGGCAACTTTGTCAGACATGAGTTTTTTGCCTAAAGAGACGTGCTTTAGAACGCGCTAGTTTTGCCTATTTGCGTAGAAGTACAGATTCTGAGTATGTAACTGGGTTTGATGAAATCAGCATTTCTCTTGCTTCCCTGTGCCTAGGGAAGCTCAGTTTTAGTCACAGTAGCTTCCACAAGTGTCACCTCAGCGTGTTCCCATTTCCTTAGAAACAGTGTATTTGCTGGGAGAAAAGTGCATTACTGTGCCCTTTCACCGTTCAGCAATGACATGTGTAGAAGCACAGCGCTAGCAGAAACGACCGTTTCTCGACGTTTTCTAACTCAGGGAACAAGTTGCACACTTCGCAGATGCATTTGAGCAACTTCGTAAGAAGCGGGTTTTTTGCCTAAAGAGACTTGCTTTAGAACGCGCTAGTTTTGCCTATTTGCGCAGAAGTACAGATTCTGAGTATGTAACTGGGTTTGATGAAATCAGCATTTCTCTTGCTTCCCTGTGCCTAGGGAAGCTCAGTTTTAGTCACAGTAGCTCCCACAAGTGTCTCCTCAGCGTGTTCCCATTTCCTTAGAAACAGTGTATTTGCTGGGAGAAAAGTGCATTACTGTGCCCATTCACCGTTCAGCAAAGACATGTGTAGAAGCACAGCGCTAGCAGAAACGACCCTTTCTTGACGTTTTCTAACTCAGGGAACAAGTTGCACACTTCAGAGATGCCTTTAGGCAACCTTGTCAGACATGAGTTTTTTGCCTAAAGAGACGTGCTTTAGAACGAACTAGGTTTTCCTATTTGCGCTGTTGTACAGATTCTGAGTATGTAACTGGGTTTGATGAAATCAGCATTTCTCTTGCTTCCCTGTGCCTAGGGAAGCTCAGTTTTAGTCACAGTAGCTCCCACAAGTGTCTCCTCAGCGTGTTCCCATTTCCTTAGAAACAGTGTATTTGCTGGGAGAAAAGTGCATTACTGTGCCCTTTCACCGTTCAGCAAAGACATGTGTAGAAGCACAGCGCTAGCAGAAACGACCGTTTCTCGACGTTTTCTAACTCAGGGAACAAGTTGCACACTTCGCAGATGCATTTGAGCAACTTCGTAAGAAGCGGGTTTTTTGCCTAAAGAGACTTGCTTTAGAACGCGCTAGTTTTGCCTATTTGCGCAGAAGTACAGATTCTGAGTATGTAACTGGGTTTGATGAAATCAGCATTTCTCTTGCTTCCCTGTGCCTAGGGAAGCTCAGTTTTAGTCACAGTAGCGCCCACAAGTGTCTCCTCAGCGTGTTCCCATTTCCTTAGAAACAGTGTATTTGCTGGGAGAAAAGTGCATTACTGTGCCCATTCACCGTTCAGCAAAGACGTGTAGAAGCACAGCGCTAGCAGAAACGACCGTTTCTCGACGTTTTCTAACTCAGGGAACAAGTTGCACACTTCAGAGATGCCTTTAGGCAACCTTGTCAGACATGAGTTTTTTGCTAAAGAGACTTGCTTTAGAACGCGCTAGTTTTGCCTATTTGCGCAGAAGTACAGATTCTGAGTATGTAACTGGGTTTGATGAAATCAGCATTTCTCTTGCTTCCCTGTGCCTAGGGAAGCTCAGTTTTAATCACAGTAGCTCCCACAAGTGTCTCCTCAGCGTGGTCCCATTTCCTGAGAAACAGTTTATTTGCTGGGAGAAAAGTGCATTACTGTGCCCTTTCACCGTTCAGCAAAGACATGTGTAGAAGCACAGCGCTAGCAGAAACGACCGTTTCTCGACGTTTTCTAACTCAGGGAACAAGTTGCACACTTCGCAGATGCATTTGAGCAACTTCGTAAGAAGCGGGTTTTTTGCCTAAAGAGACGTGCTTTAGAACGCGCTAGTTTTGCCTATTTGCGCAGAAGTACAGATTCTGAGTATGTAACTGGGTTTGATGAAATCAGCATTTCTCTTGCTTCCCTGTGCCTAGGGAAGCTCAGTTTTAGTCACAGTAGCTCCCACAAGTGTCTCCTCAGCGTGGTCCCATTTCCTGAGAAACAGTTTATTTGCTGGGAGAAAAGGGCATTACTGTGCCCTTTCACCGTTCAGCAAAGGCATGTGTAGAAGCACAGCGCTAGCAGAAACGACCGTTTCTCGACGTTTTCTAACTCAGGGAACAAGTTGCCCACTTCGCAGATGCATTTGGGCAACTTCGTAAGAAGCGGGTTATTTGCCTAAAGAGACCTGCCTTAGAACGCGCTAGTTTTGCCTATTTGCGCAGTAGTACAGATTCTGAGTATGTAACTGGGTTTGATGAAATCAGCATTTCTCTTGCTTCCCTGTGCCTAGGGAAGCTCAGTTTTAGTCACAGTAGCTCCTACACATGTCTCCTCAGCGTGTTCCCATTTCCTTAGAAACAGTGTATTTGCTGGGAGAAAAGTGCATTACTGTGCCCTTTCACCGTTCAGCAAAAACATGTGTAGAAGCACAGCGCTAGCAGAAACGACCCTTTCTCGACGTTTTCTAACTCAGGGAACAAGTTGCACACTTCAGAGATGCCTTTAGGCAACCTTGTCAGACATGATTTTTTTGCCTAAAGAGACGTGCTTTAGAACGAACTAGGTTTTCCTATTTGCGCTGTAGGTCAGATTCTGAGTATGTAACTGGGTTTGATGAAATCAGCATTTCTCTTGCTTCCCTGTGCCTAGGGAAGCTCAGTTTTAGTCACAGTAGCTCCCACAAGTGTCTCCTCAGCGTGTTCCCATTTCCTTAGAAACAGTGTATTTCCTGGGAGAAAAGTGCATTACTGTGCCCTTTCACCGTTCAGCAAAGACATGTGTAGAAGCACAGCGCTAGCAGAAACGACCGTTTCTCGACGTTTTCTAACTCAGGGAACAAGTTGCACACTTCGCAGATGCATTTGAGCAACTTCGTAAGAATAGGGTTTTTTGCCTAAAGAGACGTGCTTTAGAACGCGCTAGTTTTGCCTATTTGCGCAGTAGTACAGATTCTGAGTATGTAACTGTGTTTGATGAAATCAGCATTTCTTTTGCTTCCCTGTGCGTAGGGAAGCTCAGTTGTAGTCACAGTAGCTCCCACAAGTGTCTCCTCAGCGTGTTCTCTTTTCCTTAGAAACAGTGTATTTGCTGGGAGAAAAGTGCATTACTGTGCCCTTTCACCGTTCAGCAAAGACATGTGTAGAAGCACAGCGCTAGCAGAAACGACCGTTTCTCGACGTTTTCTAACTCAGGGAACAAGTTGCACACTTCTGAGATGCATTTAGGCAACTTTGTCAGACATGAGTTTTTTGCCTAAAGAGACGTGCTTTAGAACGCGCTAGTTTTGCCTATTTGCGCAATAGTACAGATTCTGAGTATGTAACTGGGTTTGATGAAATCAGCATTTCTTTTGCTTCCCTGTGCGTAGGGAAGCTCAGTTGTAGTCACAGTAGCTCCCACAAGTGTCTCCTCAGCGTGTTCCCATTTCCTTAGAAACAGTGTATTTGCTGGGAGAAAAGTGCATTACTGTGCCCTTTCACCGTTCAGCAAAGACATGTGTAGAAGCACAGCGCTAGCAGAAACGACCGTTTCTCGACGTTTGCTAACTCAGGGAACAAGTTGCACACTTCGCAGATGCATTTGAGCAACTTCGTAAGAAGCGGGTTTTTTGCCTAAAGAGACTTGCTTTAGAACGCGCTAGTTTTGCCTATTTGCGCAGTAGTACAGATTCTGAGTATGTAACTGTGTTTGATGAAATCAGCATTTCTTTTGCTTCCCTGTGCGTAGGGAAGCTCAGTTGTAGTCACAGTAGCTCCCACAAGTGTCTCCTCAGCGTGTTCTCTTTTTCTTAGAAACAGTGTATTTGCTGGGAGAAAAGTGCATTACTGTGCCCTTTCACCGTTCAGCAAAGACATGTGTAGAAGCACAGCGCTAGCAGAAACGACCGTTTCTCGACGTTTTCTAACTCAGGGAACAAGTTGCACACTTCTGAGATGCATTTAGGCAACTTTGTCAGACATGAGTTTTTTGCCTAAAGAGACGTGCTTTAGAACGCGCTAGTTTTGCCTATTTGCGCAGTAGTACAGATTCTGAGTATGTAACTGTGTTTGATGAAATCAGCATTTCTTTTGCTTCCCTGTGCGTAGGGAAGCTCAGTTTTAGTCACAGTAGCTCCCACAAGTATCTCCTCAGCGTGGTCCATTTTCTTAGAAACAGTGTATTTGCTGGGAGAAAAGTGCATTACTGTGCCCTTTCACCGTTCAGCAAAGACATGTGTAGAAGCACAGCGCTAGCAGAAACGACCGTTTCTCGACGTTTTCTAACTCAAAGAACAAGTTGCACACCTCGCAGATGCATTTGAGCAACATCGTAAGAAGCGGGTTTTTTGCCTAAAGAGACCTGCTTTAGAACGCGCTAGTTTTGCCTATTTGGGCAGAAGTACAGATTCTGAGTATGTAACTGGGTTTGATGAAATCAGCATTTCTCTTGCTTCCCTGTGCCTAGGGAAGCTCAGTTTTAGTCACAATAGCTCCCACAAGTGTCTCCTCAGCGTGTTCCCATTTCCTTAGAAACAGTGTATTTGCTGGGAGAAAAGTGCATTACTGTGCCCTTTCACCGTTCAGCAAAGACATGTGTAGAAGCACAGCGCTAGGAGAAACGACCGTTTCTCGACGTTTTCTAACTCAGGGAACAAGTTGCACACTTCAGAGATGCCTTTAGGCAACCTTGTCAGACATGAGTTTTTTGCCTAAAGAGACGTGCTTTAGAACGAACTAAGTTTTCCTATTTGCGCTGTAGTACAGATTCTGAGGATGTAACTGGGTTTGATGAAATCAGCATTTCTCTTGCTTCCCTGTGCCTAGGGAAGCTCAGTTTTAGTCACAGTTGCTTCCACAAGTGTCACCTCAGCGTGTTCCCATTTCCTTAGAAACAGTGTATTTGCTGGGAGAAAAGTGCATTACTGTGCCCTTTCACCGTTCAGCAAAGACATGTGTAGAAGCACAGCGCTAGCAGAAACGACCGTTTCTCGACGTTTTCTAACTCAGGGAACAAGTTGCACACTTCGCAGATGCATTTGAGCAACTTCGTAAGAAGCGGGTTTTTTGCCTAAAGAGACGTGCTTTAGAACGCGCTAGTTTTGCCTATTTGCGCAGTAGTACAGATTCTGAGTATGTAACTGGGTTTGATGAAATCAGCATTTCTCTTGCTTCCCTGTGCGTAGGGAAGCTCAATTTTTGACACAGTAGCTCCCACAAGTATCTCCTCAGCGTGTTCTCATTTCCTTAGAAACAGTGTATTTGCTGGGAGAAAAGTGCATTACTGTGCCCATTCACCGTTCAGCAAAGACATGTGTAGAAGCACAGCGCTAGCAGAAACGACCGTTTCTCGACGTTTTCTAACTCAGGGAACAAGTTGCCCACTTCAGAGATGCCTTTAGGCAACCTTGTCAGACATGAGTTTTTTGCCTAAAGAGACTTGCTTTAGAACGCGCTAGTTTTGCCTATTTGCGCAGAAGTACAGATTCTGAGTATGTAACTGGGTTTGATGAAATCAGCATTTCTCTTGCTTCCCTGTGCCTAGGGAAGCTCAGTTTTAGTCACAGTAGCTCCCACAAGTGTCTCCTCAGCGTGGTCCCATTTCCTGAGAAAGAGTTTATTTGCTGGGAGAAAAGGGCATTACTGTGCCCTTTCACCGTTCAGCAAAGGCATGTGTAGAAGCACAGCGCTAGCAGAAACGACCGTTTCTCGACGTTTTCTAACTCAGGGAACAAGTTGCCCACTTCGCAGATGCATTTGGGCAACTTCGTAAGAAGCGGGTTATTTGCCTAAAGAGACCTGCCTTAGAACGCGCTAGTTTTGCCTATTTGCGCAGTAGTACAGATTCTGAGTATGTAACTGGGTTTGATGAAATCAGCATTTCTCTTGCTTCCCTGTGCCTAGGGAAGCTCAGTTTTAGTCACAGTAGCTCCTACACATGTCTCCTCAGCGTGTTCCCATTTCCTTAGAAACAGTATATTTGCTGGGAGAAAAGTGCATTACTGTGCCCTTTCACCGTTCAGCAAAGACATGTGTAGAAGCACAGCGCTAGCAGAAACGACCCTTTCTCGACGTTTTCTAACTCAGGGAACAAGTTGCACACTTCAGAGATGCCTTTAGGCAACCTTGTCAGACATGAGTTTTTTGCCTAAAGAGACGTGCTTTAGAACGAACTAGGTTTTCCTATTTGCGCTGTAGTACAGATTCTGAGTATGTAACTGGGTTTGATGAAATCAGCATTTCTCTTGCTTCCCTGTGCCTAGGGAAGCTCAGTTTTAGTCACAGTAGCTCCCACAAGTGTCTCCTCAGCGTGTTCCCATTTCCTTAGAAACAGTGTATTTGCTGGGAGAAAAGTGCATTACTGTGCCCTTTCACCGTTCAGCAAAGACATGTGTAGAAGCACAGCGCTAGCAGAAACGACCGTTTCTCGACGTTTGCTAACTCAGGGAACAAGTTGCACACTTCGCAGATGCATTTGAGCAACTTCGTAAGAAGCGGGTTTTTTGCCTAAAGAGACGTGCTTTAGAACGCGCTAGTTTTGCCTATTTGCGCAGTAGTACAGATTCTGAGTATGTAACTGTGTTTGATGAAATCAGCATTTCTTTTGCTTCCCTGTGCGTAGGGAAGCTCAGTTGTAGTCACAGTAGCTCCCACAAGTGTCTCCTCAGCGTGTTCTCTTTTTCTTAGAAACAGTGTATTTGCTGGGAGAAAAGTGCATTACTGTGCCCTTTCACCGTTCAGCAAAGACATGTGTAGAAGCACAGCGCTAGCAGAAACGACCGTTTCTCGACGTTTTCTAACTCAGGGAACAAGTTGCACACTTCTGAGATGCATTTAGGCAACTTTGTCAGACATGAGTTTTTTGCCTAAAGAGACGTGCTTTAGAACGCGCTAGTTTTGCCTATTTGCGCAGTAGTACAGATTCTGAGTATGTAACTGGGTTTGATGAAATCAGCATTTCTTTTGCTTCCCTGTGCGTAGGGAAGCTCAGTTTTAGTCACAGTAGCTCCCACAAGTATCTCCTCAGCGTGGTCCATTTCCTTAGAAACAGTGTATTTGCTGGGAGAAAAGTGCATTACTGTGCCCTTTCACCGTTCAGCAAAGACATGTGTAGAAGCACAGCGCTAGCAGAAACGACCGTTTCTCGACGTTTTCTAACTCAAAGAACAAGTTGCACACCTCGCAGATGCATTTGAGCAACTTCGTAAGAAGCGGGTTTTTTGCCTAAAGAGACCTGCTTTAGAACGCGCTAGTTTTGCCTATTTGGGCAGAAGTACAGATTCTGAGTATGTAACTGGGTTTGATGAAATCAGCATTTCTCTTGCTTCCCTGTGCCTAGGGAGGCTCAGTTTTAGTCACAATAGCTCCCACAAGTGTCTCCTCAGCGTGTTCCCATTTCCTTAGAAACAGTGTATTTGCTGGGAGAAAAGTGCATTACTGTGCCCTTTCACCGTTCAGCAAAGACATGTGTAGAAGCACAGCGCTAGGAGAAACGACCGTTTCTCGACGTTTTCTAACTCAGGGAACAAGTTGCACACTTCAGAGATGCCTTTAGGCAACCTTGTCAGACATGAGTTTTTTGCCTAAAGAGACGTGCTTTAGAACGAACTAAGTTTTCCTATTTGCGCTGTAGTACAGATTCTGAGGATGTAACTGGGTTTGATGAAATCAGCATTTCTCTTGCTTCCCTGTGCCTAGGGAAGCTCAGTTTTAGTCACAGTAGCTTCCACAAGTGTCACCTCAGCGTGTTCCCATTTCCTTAGAAACAGTGTATTTGCTGGGAGAAAAGTGCATTACTGTGCCCTTTCACCGTTCAGCAAAGACATGTGTAGAAGCACAGCGCTAGCAGAAACGACCGTTTCTCGACGTTTTCTAACTCAGGGAACAAGTTGCACACTTCGCAGATGCATTTGAGCAACTTCGTAAGAAGCGGGTTTTTTGCCTAAAGAGACGTGCTTTAGAACGCGCTAGTTTTGCCTATTTGCGCAGTAGTACAGATTCTGAGTATGTAACTGGGTTTGATGAAATCAGCATTTCTCTTGCTTCCCTGTGCGTAGGGAAGCTCAATTTTTGACACAGTACCTCCCACAAGTATCTCCTCAGCGTGTTCTCATTTCCTTAGAAACAGTGTATTTGCTGGGAGAAAAGTGCATTACTGTGCCCTTTCACCGTTCAGCAAAGACATGTGTAGAAGCACAGCGCTAGCAGAAACGACCGTTTCTCGACGTTTTCTAACTCAGGGAACAAGTTGCACACTTCGCAGATGCATTTGAGCAACTTCGTAAGAAGCGGGTTTTTTGCCTAAAGAGACGTGCTTTAGAACGCGCTAGTTTTGCCTATTTGCGCAGAAGTACAGATTCTGAGTATGTAACTGGGTTTGATGAAATCAGCATTTCTCTTGCTTCCCTGTGCCTAGGGAAGCTCAGTTTTAGTCACAGTAGCTCCCACAAGTGTCTCCTCAGCGTGGTCCCATTTCCTGAGAAACAGTTTATTTGCTGGGAGAAAAGTGCATTACTGTGCCCTTTCACCGTTCAGCAAAGGCATGTGTAGAAGCACAGCGCTAGCAGAAACGACCGTTTCTCGACGTTTTCTAACTCAGGGAACAAGTTGCCCACTTCGCAGATGCATTTGGGCAACTTCGTAAGAAGCGGGTTATTTGCCTAAAGAGACCTGCCTTAGAACGCGCTAGTTTTGCCTATTTGCGCAGTAGTACAGATTCTGAGTATGTAACTGGGTTTGATGAAATCAGCATTTCTCTTGCTTCCCTGTGCCTAGGGAAGCTCAGTTTTAGTCACAGTAGCTCCTACACATGTCTCCTCAGCGTGTTCCCATTTCCTTAGAAACACTGTATTTGCTGGGAGAAAAGTGCATTACTGTGCCCTTTCACCGTTCAGCAAAGACATGTGTAGAAGCACAGCGCTAGCAGAAACGACCCTTTCTCGACGTTTTCTAACTCAGGGAACAAGTTGCACACTTCAGAGATGCCTTTAGGCAACCTTGTCAGACATGAGTTTTTTGCCTAAAGAGACGTGCTTTAGAACGAACTAGGTTTTCCTATTTGCGCTGTAGTACAGATTCTGAGGATGTAACTGGGTTTGATGAAATCAGCATTTCTCTTGCTTCCCTGTGCCTAGGGAAGCTCAGTTTTAGTCACAGTAGCTCCCACAAGTGTCTCCTCAGCGTGTTCCCATTTCCTTAGAAACAGTGTATTTGCTGGGAGAAAAGTGCATTACTGTGCCCTTTCACCGTTCAGCAAAGACATGTGTAGAAGCACAGCGCTAGCAGAAACGACCGTTTCTCGACGTTTTCTAACTCAGGGAACAAGTTGCACACTTCGCAGATGCATTTGAGCAACTTCGTAAGAAGCGGGTTTTTTGCCTAAAGAGACGTGCTTTAGAACGCGCTAGTTTTGCCTATTTGCGCAGTAGTACAGATTCTGAGTATGTAACTGTGTTTGATGAAATCAGCATTTCTTTTGCTTCCCTGTGCGTAGGGAAGCTCAGTTGTAGTCACAGTAGCTCCCAGAAGTGTCTCCTCAGCGTGTTCTCTTTTCCTTAGAAACAGTGTATTTGCTGGGAGAAAAGTGCATTACTGTGCCCTTTCACCGTTCAGCAAAGACATGTGTAGAAGCACAGCGCTAGCAGAAACGACCGTTTCTCGACGTTTTCTAACTCAGGGAACAAGTTGCACACTTCTGAGATGCATTTAGGCAACTTTGTCAGACATGAGTTTTTTGCCTAAAGAGACGTGCTTTAGAACGCGCTAGTTTTGCCTATTTGCGCAGTAGTACAGATTCTGAGTATGTAACTGGGTTTGATGAAATCAGCATTTCTTTTGCTTCCCTGTGCGTAGGGAAGCTCAGTTGTAGTCACAGTAGCTCCCACAAGTATCTCCTCAGCGTGGTCCCATTTCCTTAGAAACAGTGTATTTGCTGGGAGAAAAGTGCATTACTGTGCCCTTTCACCGTTCAGCAAATACATGTGTAGAAGCACAGCGCTAGCAGAAACGACCGTTTCTCGACGTTTTCTAACTCAGGGAACAAGTTGCACACTTCGCAGATGCATTTGAGCAACTTCGTAAGAAGCGCGTTATTTGCCTAAAGAGACGTGCTATAGAACGCGCTAGTTTTGCCTATTTGCGCAGAAGTACAGATTCTGAGTATGTAACTGGGTTTGATGAAATCAGCATTTCTCTTGCTTCCCTGTGCCTAGGGAAGCTCAGTTTTAGTCACAGTAGCTCCCACAAGTGTCTCCTCAGCGTGTTCCCATTTCCTTAGAAACAGTGTATTTGCTGGGAGAAAAGTGCATTACTGTGCCCTTTCACCGGTCAGCAAAGACATGTGTAGAAGCACAGCGCTAGCAGAAACGACCGTTTCTCGACGTTTTCTAACTCAGGGAACAAGTTGCCCACTTCAGAGATGCCTTTAGGCAACCTTGTCAGACATAAGTTTTTTGCCTAAAGAGACTTGCTTTAGAACGCGCTAGTTTTGCCTATTTGCGCAGAAGTACAGATTCTGAGTATGTAACTGGGTTTGATGAAATCAGCATTTCTCTTGCTTCCCTGTGCCTAGGGAAGCTCAGTTTTAGTCACAGTAGCTCCCACAAGTGTCTCCTCAGCGTGGTCCCATTTCCTGAGAAACAGTTTATTTGCTGGGAGAAAAGGGCATTACTGTGCCCTTTCACCGTTCAGCAAAGGCATGTGTAGAAGCACAGCGCTAGCAGAAACGACCGTTTCTCGACGTTTTCTAACTCAGGGAACAAGTTGCCCACTTCGCAGATGCATTTGGGCAACTTCGTAAGAAGCGGGTTATTTGCCTAAAGAGACCTGCCTTAGAACGCGCTAGTTTTGCCTATTTGCGCAGTAGTACAGATTCTGAGTATGTAACTGGGTTTGATGAAATCAGCATTTCTCTTGCTTCCCTGTGCCTAGGGAAGCTCAGTTTTAGTCACAGTAGCTCCTACACATGTCTCCTCAGCGTGTTCCCATTTCCTTAGAAACAGTGTATTTGCTGGGAGAAAAGTGCATTACTGTGCCCTTTCACCGTTCAGCAAAGACATGTGTAGAAGCACAGCGCTAGCAGAAACGACCGTTTCTCGACGTTTGCTAACTCAGGGAACAAGTTGCACACTTCGCAGATGCATTTGAGCAACTTCGTAAGAAGCGGGTTTTTTGCCTAAAGAGACGTGCTTTAGAACGCGCTAGTTTTGCCTATTTGCGCAGTAGTACAGATTCTGAGTATGTAACTGTGTTTGATGAAATCAGCATTTCTTTTGCTTCCCTGTGCGTAGGGAAGCTCAGTTGTAGTCACAGTAGCTCCCACAAGTGTCTCCTCAGCGTGTTCTCTTTTTCTTAGAAACAGTGTATTTGCTGGGAGAAAAGTGCATTACTGTGCCCTTTCACCGTTCAGCAAAGACATGTGTAGAAGCACAGCGCTAGCAGAAACGACCGTTTCTCGACGTTTTCTAACTCAGGGAACAAGTTGCACACTTCTGAGATGCATTTAGGCAACTTTGTCAGACATGAGTTTTTTGCCTAAAGAGACGTGCTTTAGAACGCGCTAGTTTTGCCTATTTGCGCAGTAGTACAGATTCTGAGTATGTAACTGGGTTTGATGAAATCAGCATTTCTCTTGCTTCCCTGTGCCTAGGGAAGCTCAGTTTTAGTCACAATAGCTCCCACAAGTGTCTCCTCAGCGTGTTCCCATTTCCTTAGAAACAGTGTATTTGCTGGGAGAAAAGTGCATTACTGTGCCCTTTCACCGTTCAGCAAAGACATGTGTAGAAGCACAGCGCTAGGAGAAACGACCGTTTCTCGACGTTTTCTAACTCAGGGAACAAGTTGCACACTTCAGAGATGCCTTTAGGCAACCTTGTCAGACATGAGTTTTTTGCCTAAAGAGACGTGCTTTAGAACGAACTAAGTTTTCCTATTTGCGCTGTAGTACAGATTCTGAGGATGTAACTGGGTTTGATGAAATCAGCATTTCTCTTGCTTCCCTGTGCCTAGGGAAGCTCAGTTTTAGTCACAGTTGCTTCCACAAGTGTCACCTCAGCGTGTTCCCATTTCCTTAGAAACAGTGTATTTGCTGGGAGAAAAGTGCATTACTGTGCCCTTTCACCGTTCAGCAAAGACATGTGTAGAAGCACAGCGCTAGCAGAAACGACCCTTTCTCGACGTTTTCTAACTCAGGGAACAAGTTGCACACTTCGCAGATGCATTTGAGCAACTTCGTAAGAAGCGGGTTTTTTGCCTAAAGAGACGTGCTTTAGAACGCGCTAGTTTTGCCTATTTGCGCAGTAGTACAGATTCTGAGTATGTAACTGGGTTTGATGAAATCAGCATTTCTCTTGCTTCCCTGTGCGTAGGGAAGCTCAATTTTTGACACAGTAGCTCCCACAAGTATCTCCTCAGCGTGTTCTCATTTCCTTAGAAACAGTGTATTTGCTGGGAGAAAAGTGCATTACTGTGCCCTTTCACCGTTCAGCAAAGACATGTGTAGAAGCACAGCGCTAGCAGAAACGACCGTTTCTCCACGTTTTCTAACTCAGGGAACAAGTTGCACACTTCGCAGATGCATTTGAGCAACTTCGTAAGAAGCGGGTTTTTTGCCTAAAGAGACTTGCTTTAGAACGCGCTAGTTTTGCCTATTTGCGCAGAAGTACAGATTCTGAGTATGTAACTGGGTTTGATGAAATCAGCATTTCTCTTGCTTCCCTGTGCCTAGGGAAGCTCAGTTTTAGTCACAGTAGCTCCCACAAGTGTCTCCTCAGCGTGGTCCCATTTCCTGAGAAACAGTTTATTTGCTGGGAGAAAAGTGCATTACTGTGCCCTTTCACCGTTCAGCAAAGGCATGTGTAGAAGCACAGCGCTAGCAGAAACGACCGTTTCTCGACGTTTTCTAACTCAGGGAACAAGTTGCCCACTTCGCAGATGCATTTGGGCAACTTCGTAAGAAGCGGGTTATTTGCCTAAAGAGACCTGCCTTAGAACGCGCTAGATTTGCCTATTTGCGCAGTAGTACAGATTCTGAGTATGTAACTGGGTTTGATGAAATCAGCATTTCTCTTGCTTCCCTGTGCCTAGGGAAGCTCAGTTTTAGTCACAGTCGCTCCTACACATGTCTCCTCAGCGTGTTCCCATTTCCTTAGAAACAGTGTATTTGCTGGGAGAAAAGTGCATTACTGTGCCCTTTCACCGTTCAGCAAAGGCATGTGTAGAAGCACAGCGCTAGCAGAAACGACCGTTTCTCGACGTTTTCTAACTCAGGGAACAAGTTGCACACTTCGCAGATGCATTTGGGAAACTTCGTAAGAAGCGGGTTATTTGCCTAAAGAGACCTGCCTTAGAACGCGCTAGATTTGCCTATTTGCGCAGTAGTACAGATTCTGAGTATGTAACTGGGTTTGATGAAATCAGCATTTCTCTTGCTTCCCTGTGCCTAGGGAAGCTCAGTTTTAGTCACAGTAGCTCCTACACATGTCTCCTCAGCGTGTTCCCATTTCCTTAGAAACACTGTATTTGCTGGGAGAAAAGTGCATTACTGTGCCCTTTCACCGTTCAGCAAAGACATGTGTAGAAGCACAGCGCTAGCAGAAACGACCGTTTCTCGACGTTTTCTAACTCAGGGAACAAGTTGCACACTTCGCAGATGCATTTGGGCAACTTCGTAAGAAGCGGGTTATTTGCCTAAAGAGACCTGCCTTAGAACGCGCTAGTTTTGCCTATTTGCGCAGTAGTACAGATTCTGAGTATGTAACTGGGTTTGATGAAATCAGCATTTCTCTTGCTTCCCTGTGCCTAGGGAAGCTCAGTTTTAGTCACAGTAGCTTCCACAAGTGTCACCTCAGCGTGTTCCCATTTCCTTAGAAACAGTGTATTTGCTGGGAGAAAAGTGCATTACTGTGCCCTTTCACCGTTCAGCAAAGACATGTGTAGAAGCACAGCGCTAGCAGAAACGACCGTTTCTCGACGTTTTCTAACTCAGGGAACAAGTTGCACACTTCGCAGATGCATTTGAGCAACTTCGTAAGAAGCGGGTTTTTTGCCTAAAGAGACGTGCTTTAGAACGCGCTAGTTTTGCCTATTTGCACAGTAGTACAGATTCTGAGTATGTAACTGGGTTTGATGAAATCAGCATTTCTCTTGCTTCCCTGTGCGTAGGGAAGCTCAATTTTTGACACAGTAGCTCCCACAAGTATCTCCTCAGCGTGTTCTCATTTCCTTAGAAACAGTGTATTTGCTGGGAGAAAAGTGCATTACTGTGCCCTTTCACCGTTCAGCAAAGACATGTGTAGAAGCACAGCGCTAGCAGAAACGACCGTTTCTCGACGTTTTCTAACTCAGGGAACAAGTTGCACACTTCGCAGATGCATTTGAGCAACTTCGTAAGAAGCGGGTTTTTTGCCTAAAGAGACTTGCTTTAGAACGCGCTAGTTTTGCCTATTTGCGCAGAAGTACAGATTCTGAGTATGTAACTGGGTTTGATGAAATCAGCATTTCTCTTGCTTCCCTGTGCCTAGGGAAGCTCAGTTTTAGTCACAGTAGCTCCCACAAGTGTCTCCTCAGCGTGGTCCCATTTCCTGAGAAACAGTTTATTTGCTGGGAGAAAAGTGCATTACTGTGCCCTTTCACCGTTCAGCAAAGGCATGTGTAGAAGCACAGCGCTAGCAGAAACGACCGTTTCTCGACGTTTTCTAACTCAGGGAACAAGTTGCCCACTTCGCAGATGCATTTGGGCAACTTCGTAAGAAGCGGGTTATTTGCCTAAAGAGACCTGCCTTAGAACGCGCTAGATTTGCCTATTTGCGCAGTAGTACAGATTCTGAGTATGTAACTGGGTTTGATGAAATCAGCATTTCTCTTGCTTCCCTGTGCCTAGGGAAGCTCAGTTTTAGTCACAGTAGCTCCTACACATGTCTCCTCAGCGTGTTCCCATTTCCTTAGAAACAGTGTATTTGCTGGGAGAAAAGTGCATTACTGTGCCCTTTCACCGTTCAGCAAAGGCATGTGTAGAAGCACAGCGCTAGCAGAAACGACCGTTTCTCGACGTTTTCTAACTCAGGGAACAAGTTGCACACTTCGCAGATGCATTTGGGAAACTTCGTAAGAAGCGGGTTATTTGCCTAAAGAGACCTGCCTTAGAACGCGCTAGTTTTGCCTATTTGCGCAGTAGTACAGATTCTGAGTATGTAACTGGGTTTGATGAAATCAGCATTTCTCTTGCTTCCCTGTGCCTAGGGAAGCTCAGTTTTAGTCACAGTAGCTCCTACACATGTCTCCTCAGCGTGTTCACATTTCCTTAGAAACACTGTATTTGCTGGGAGAAAAGTGCATTACTGTGCCCTTTCACCGTTCAGCAAAGACATGTGTAGAAGCACAGCGCTAGCAGAAACGACCGTTTCTCGACGTTTTCTAACTCAGGGAACAAGTTGCACACTTCGCAGATGCATTTGAGCAACTTCGTAAGAAGCGGGTTTTTTGCCTAAAGAGACTTGCTTTAGAACGCGCTAGTTTTGCCTATTTGCGCAGAAGTACAGATTCTGAGTATGTAACTGGGTTTGATGAAATCAGCATTTCTCTTGCTTCCCAGTGCCTAGGGAAGCTCAGTTTTAGTCACAGTAGCTCCCACAAGTGTCTCCTCAGCGTGGTCCCATTTCCTGAGAAACAGTTTATTTGCTGGGAGAAAAGTGCATTACTGTGCCCTTTCACCGTTCAGCAAAGGCATGTGTAGAAGCACAGCGCTAGCAGAAACGACCGTTTCTCGACGTTTTCTAACTCAGGGAACAAGTTGCCCACTTCGCAGATGCATTTGGGCAACTTCGTAAGAAGCGGGTTATTTGCCTAAAGAGACCTGCCTTAGAACGCGCTAGTTTTGCCTATTTGCGCAGTAGTACAGATTCTGAGTATGTAACTGGGTTTGATGAAATCAGCATTTCTCTTGCTTCCCTGTGCCTAGGGAAGCTCAGTTTTAGTCACAGTAGCTTCCACAAGTGTCACCTCAGCGTGTTCCCATTTCCTTAGAAACAGTGTATTTGCTGGGAGAAAAGTGCATTACTGTGCTTTTTCACCGTTCAGCAAAGACATGTGTAGAAGCACAGCGCTAGCAGAAACGACCGTTTCTCGACGTTTTCTAACTCAGGGAACAAGTTGCACACTTCGCAGATGCATTTGAGCAACTTCGTAAGAAGCGGGTTTTTTGCCTAAAGAGACGTGCTTTAGAACGCGCTAGTTTTGCCTATTTGCGCAGAAGTACAGATTCTGAGTATGTAACTGGGTTTGATGAAATCAGCATTTCTCTTGCTTCCCTGTGCCTAGGGAAGCTCAGTTTTAGTCACAGTAGCTCCCACAAGTGTCTCCTCAGCGTGGTCCCATTTCCTGAGAAACAGTTTATTTGCTGGGAGAAAAGTGCATTACTGTGCCCTTTCACCGTTCAGCAAAGGCATGTGTAGAAGCACAGCGCTAGCAGAAACGACCGTTTCTCGACGTTTTCTAACTCAGGGAACAAGTTGCCCACTTCGCAGATGCATTTGGGCAACTTCGTAAGAAGCGGGTTATTTGCCTAAAGAGACCTGCCTTAGAACGCGCTAGATTTGCCTATTTGCGCAGTAGTACAGATTCTGAGTATGTAACTGGGTTTGATGAAATCAGCATTTCTCTTGCTTCCCTGTGCCTAGGGAAGCTCAGTTTTAGTCACAGTAGCTCCTACACATGTCTCCTCAGCGTGTTCCCATTTCCTTAGAAACAGTGTATTTGCTGGGAGAAAAGTGCATTACTGTGCCCTTTCACCGTTCAGCAAAGGCATGTGAAGAAGCACAGCGCTAGCAGAAACGACCGTTTCTCGACGTTTTCTAACTCAGGGAACAAGTTGCACACTTCGCAGATGCATTTGGGAAACTTCGTAAGAAGCGGGTTATTTGCCTAAAGAGACCTGCCTTAGAACGCGCTAGTTTTGCCTATTTGCGCAGTAGTACAGATTCTGAGTATGTAACTGGGTTTGATGAAATCAGCATTTCTCTTGCTTCCCTGTGCCTAGGGAAGCTCAGTTTTAGTCACAGTAGCTCCTACACATGTCTCCTCAGCGTGTTCCCATTTCCTTAGAAACACTGTATTTGCTGGGAGAAAAGTGCATTACTGTGCCCTTTCACCGTTCAGCAAAGACATGTGTAGAAGCACAGCGCTAGCAGAAACGACCGTTTCTCGACGTTTTCTAACTCAGGGAACAAGTTGCACACTTCGCAGATGCATTTGAGCAACTTCGTAAGAAGCGGGTTTTTGGCCTAAAGAGACTTGCTTTAGAACGCGCTAGTTTTGCCTATTTGCGCAGAAGTACAGATTCTGAGTATGTAACTGGGTTTGATGAAATCAGCATTTCTCTTGCTTCCCTGTGCCTAGGGAAGCTCAGTTTTAGTCACAGTAGCTCCCACAAGTGTCTCCTCAGCGTGGTCCCATTTCCTGAGAAACAGTTTATTTGCTGGGAGAAAAGTGCATTACTGTGCCCTTTCACCGTTCAGCAAAGGCATGTGTAGAAGCACAGCGCTAGCAGAAACGACCGTTTCTCGACGTTTTCTAACTCAGGGAACAAGTTGCCCACTTCGCAGATGCATTTGGGCAACTTCGTAAGAAGCGGGTTATTTGCCTAAAGAGACCTGCCTTAGAACGCGCTAGATTTGCCTATTTGCGCAGTAGTACAGATTCTGAGTATGTAACTGGGTTTGATGAAATCAGCATTTCTCTTGCTTCCCTGTGCCTAGGGAAGCTCAGTTTTAGTCACAGTAGCTCCTACACATGTCTCCTCAGCGTGTTCCCATTTCCTTTGAAACAGTGTATTTGCTGGGAGAAAAGTGCATTACTGTGCCCTTTCACCGTTCAGCAAAGGCATGTGAAGAAGCACAGCGCTAGCAGAAACGACCGTTTCTCGACGTTTTCTAACTCAGGGAACAAGTTGCACACTTCGCAGATGCATTTGGGAAACTTCGTAAGAAGCGGGTTATTTGCCTAAAGAGACCTGCCTTAGAACGCGCTAGTTTTGCCTATTTGCGCAGTAGTACAGATTCTGAGTATGTAACTGGGTTTGATGAAATCAGCATTTCTCTTGCTTCCCTGTGCCTAGGGAAGCTCAGTTTTAGTCACAGTAGCTCCTACACATGTCTCCTCAGCGTGGTCCCATTTCCTTAGAAACAGTTTATTAGCTGGGAGAAAAGTGCATTACTGTGCCCTTTCACCGTTCAGCAAAGACATGTGTAGAAGCACAGCGCTAGCAGAAACGACCGTTTCTCGACGTTTTCTAACTCAAGGAACAAGTTGCACACTTCGCAGATGCATTTGAGCAACTTCGTAAGAAGCGGGTTTTTTGCCTAAAGAGACGTGCTTTAGAACGCGCTAGTTTTGCCTATTTGCGCAGAAGTACAGATTCTGAGTATGTAACTGGGCTTGATGAAATCAGCATTTCTCTTGCTTCCCAGTGCCTAGGGAAGCTCAGTTTTAGTCACAGTAGCTCCCACAAGTGTCTCCTCAGCGTGGTCCCATTTCCTGAGAAACAGTTTATTTGCTGGGAGAAAAGTGCATTACTGTGCCCTTTCACCGTTCAGCAAAGGCATGTGTAGAAGCACAGCGCTAGCAGAAACGACCGTTTCTCGACGTTTTCTAACTCAGGGAACAAGTTGCCCACTTCGCAGATGCATTTGGGCAACTTCGTAAGAAGCGGGTTATTTGCCTAAAGAGACCTGCCTTAGAACGCGCTAGTTTTGCCTATTTGCGCAGTAGTACAGATTCTGAGTATGTAACTGGGTTTGATGAAATCAGCATTTCTCTTGCTTCCCTGTGCCTAGGGAAGCTCAGTTTTAGTCACAGTAGCTCCTACACATGTCTCCTCAGCGTGTTCCCATTTCCTTAGAAACAGTGTATTTGCTGGGAGAAAAGTGCATTACTGTGCCCTTTCACCGTTCAGCAAAGGCATGTGTAGAAGCACAGCGCTAGCAGAAACGACCGTTTCTCGACGTTTTCTAACTCAGGGAACAAGTTGCACACTTCGCAGATGCATTTGGGCAACTTCGTAAGAAGCGGGTTATTTGCCTAAAGAGACCTGCCTTAGAACGCGCTAGTTTTGCCTACTTGCGCAGTAGTACAGATTCTGAGTATGTAACTGGGTTTGATGAAATCAGCATTTCTCTTGCTTCCCTGTGCCTAGGGAAGCTCAGTTTTAGTCACAGTAGCTCCTACACATGTCTCCTCAGCGTGTTCCCATTTCCTTTGAAACAGTGTATTTGCTGGGAGAAAAGTGCATTACTGTGCCCTTTCACCGTTCAGCAAAGACATGTGTAGAAGCACAACGCTAGCAGAAACGACCCTTTCTCGACGTTTTCTAACTCAGGGAACAAGTTGCACACTTCAGAGATGCCTTTAGGCAACCTTGTCAGACATGAGTTTTTTGCCTAAAGGGACGTGCTTTAGAACGAACTAGGTTTTCCTATTTGCGCTGTAGTACAGATTCTGAGTATGTAACTGGGTTTGATGAAATCAGCATTTCTCTTGCTTCCCTGTGCCTAGGGAAGCTCAGTTTTAGTCACAGTAGCTCCTACACATGTCTCCTCAGCGTGTTCCCATTTCCTTAGAAACAGTGTATTTGCTGGGAGAAAAGTGCATTACTGTGCCCTTTCACCGTTCAGCAAAGACATGTGTAGAAGCACAACGCTAGCAGAAACGACCCTTTCTCGACGTTTTCTAACTCAGGGAACAAGTTGCACACTTCAGAGATGCCTTTAGGCAACCTTGTCAGACATGAGTTTTTTGCCTAAAGAGACTTGCTTTAGAACGAACTAGGTTTTCCTATTTGTGCTGTAGTACAGATTCTGAGTATGTAACTGGGTTTGATGAAATCAGCATTTCTCTTGCTTCCCTGTGCCTAGGGAAGCTCAGTTTTAGTCACAGTAGCTCCTACACATGTCTCCTAAGCGTGTTCCCATTTCCTTAGAAACAGTGTATTTGCTGGGAGAAAAGTGCATTACTGTGCCGTTTCACCGTTCAGCAAAGACATGTGTAGAAGCACAGCGCTAGCAGAAACGACCGTTTCTCAACGTTTTCTAACTCAGGGAACAAGTTGCACACTTCGCAGATGCATTTGAGCAACTTCGTAAGAAGCGGGTTTTTTGCCTAAAGAGACTTGCTTTAGAACGCGCTAGTTTTGCCTATTTGCGCAGAAGTACAGATTCTGAGTATGTAACTGGGTTTGATGAAATCAGCATTTCTCTTGCTTCCCAGTGCCTAGGAAGCTCAGTTTTAGTCACAGTAGCTCCCACAAGTGTCTCCTCAGCGTGGTCCCATTTCCTGAGAAACAGTTTATTTGCTGGGAGAAAAGTGCATTACTGTGCCCTTTCACCGTTCAGCAAAGGCATGTGTAGAAGCACAGCGCTAGCAGAAACGACCGTTTCTCGACGTTTTCTAACTCAGGGAACAAGTTGCCCACTTCGCAGATGCATTTGGGCAACTTCGTAAGAAGCGGGTTATTTGCCTAAAGAGACCTGCCTTAGAACGCGCTAGTTTTGCCTATTTGCGCAGTAGTACAGATTCTGAGTATGTAACTGGGTTTGATGAAATCAGCATTTCTCTTGCTTCCCTGTGCCTAGGGAAGCTCAGTTTTAGTCACAGTAGCTCCTACACATGTCTCCTCAGCGTGTTCCCATTTCCTTAGAAACAGTGTATTTGCTGGGAGAAAAGTGCATTACTGTGCCCTTTCATCGTTCAGCAAAGGCATGTGTAGAAGCACAGCGCTAGCAGAAACGACCGTTTCTCGACGTTTTCTAACTCAGGGAACAAGTTGCACACTTCGCAGATGCATTTGGGCAACTTCGTAAGAAGCGGGTTATTTGCCTAAAGAGACCTGCCTTAGAACGCGCTAGTTTTGCCTACTTGCGCAGTAGTACAGATTCTGAGTATGTAACTGGGTTTGATGAAATCAGCATTTCTCTTGCTTCCCTGTGCCTAGGGAAGCTCAGTTTTAGTCACAGTAGCTCCTACACATGTCTCCTCAGCGTGTTCCCATTTCCTTTGAAACAGTGTATTTGCTGGGAGAAAAGTGCATTACTGTGCCCTTTCACCGTTCAGCAAAGACATGTGTAGAAGCACAACGCTAGCAGAAACGACCGTTTCTCGACGTTTTCTAACTCAGGGAACAAGTTGCACACTTCAGAGATGCCTTTAGGCAACCTTGTCAGACATGAGTTTTTTGCCTAAAGGGACGTGCTTTAGAACGAACTAGGTTTTCCTATTTGCGCTGTAGTACAGATTCTGAGTATGTAACTGGGTTTGATGAAATCAGCATTTCTCTTGCTTCCCTGTGCCTAGGGAAGCTCAGTTTTAGTCACAGTAGCTCCTACACATGTCTCCTCAGCGTGTTCCCATTTCCTTAGAAACAGTGTATTTGCTGGGAGAAAAGTGCATTACTGTGCCCTTTCACCGTTCAGCAAAGACATGTGTAGAAGCACAACGCTAGCAGAAACGACCCTTTCTCGACGTTTTCTAACTCAGGGAACAAGTTGCACACTTCAGAGATGCCTTTAGGCAACCTTGTCAGACATGAGTTTTTTGCCTAAAGAGACTTGCTTTAGAACGAACTAGGTTTTCCTATTTGTGCTGTAGTACAGATTCTGAGTATGTAACTGGGTTTGATGAAATCAGCATTTCTCTTGCTTCCCTGTGCCTAGGGAAGCTCAGTTTTAGTCACAGTAGCTCCTACACATGTCTCCTAAGCGTGTTCCCATTTCCTTAGAAACAGTGTATTTGCTGGGAGAAAAGTGCATTACTGTGCCGTTTCACCGTTCAGCAAAGACATGTGTAGAAGCACAGCGCTAGCAGAAACGACCGTTTCTCAACGTTTTCTAACTCAGGGAACAAGTTGCACACTTCGCAGATGCATTTGAGCAACTTCGTAAGAAGCGGGTTTTTTGCCTAAAGAGACTTGCTTTAGAACGCGCTAGTTTTGCCTATTTGCGCAGAAGTACAGATTCTGAGTATGTAACTGGGTTTGATGAAATCAGCATTTCTCTTGCTTCCCTGTGCCTAGGAAGCTCAGTTTTAGTCACAGTAGCTCTCACAAGTGTCTCCTCAGTGTGGTCCCATTTCCTGAGAAACAGTTTATTTGCTGGGAGAAAAGTGCATTACTGTGCCCTTTCACCGTTCAGCAAAGACATGTGTAGAAGCACAGCGCTAGCAGAAACGACCGTTTCTCGACGTTTTCTAACTCAGGGAACAAGTTGCACACTTCGCAGATGCATTTGAGCAACTTCGTAAGAAGCGGGTTTTTTGCCTAAAGAGACGTGCTTTAGAACGCGCTAGTTTTGCCTATTTACGCAGTAGTACAGATTCTGAGTATGTAACTGGGTTTGATGAAATCAGCATTTCTCTTGCTTCCCTGTGCCTAGGGAAGCTCAGTTTTAGTCACAGTAGCTCCCACAAGTGTCTCCTCAGCGTGTTCCCATTTCCTTAGAAACAGTGTATTTGCTGGGAGAAAAGTGCATTACTGTGCCCTTTCACCGTTCAGCAAAGACATGTGTAGAAGCACAGCGCTAGCAGAAACGACCGTATCTCGAAGTTTTCTAACTCAGGGAACAAGTTGCCCACGTCGCAGATGCATTTGGGGAACTTCGTAATAAGCGGGTTATTTGCCTAAAGAGACGTGCTTTAGAATGCGCTAGTTTTGCCTATTTGCGCAGTAGTATAGATTGTGAGTATGTAACTGGGTTTGATGAAATCAGCATTTCTCTTGCTACCGTGTGCGTAGGGAAGCTCAGTTTTAGTCACAGTAGCTCCTACACATGTCTCCTCAGCGTGTTCCCATTTCCTTAGAAACAGTGTATTTGCTGGGAGAAAAGTGCATTACTGTGCCCTTTCACCGTTCAGCAAAGACATGTGTAGAAGCACAGCGCTGGCAGAAACGACCGTTTCTCGACGTTTTCTAACTCAGGGAACAAATTGCACACTTCGCAGATGCATTTGAGCAACTTCGTAAGAAGCGGGTTTTTTGCCTAAAGAGACGTGCTTTAGAACACGCTAGTTTTGCCTATTTGCGCAGTAGTACAGATTCTGAGTATGTAACTGGGTTCGATGAAATCAGCATTTCTTTTGCTTCCCTGTGCGTAGGGAAGCTCAGTTGTAGTCACAGTAGCTCCCACAAGTGTCTCCTCAGCGAGTCCCATTTCCTTAGAAACAGTGTATTTGCTGGGAGAAAAGTGCATTACTGTGCCCTTTCACCGTTCAGCAAAGACATGTGTAGAAGCACAGTGCTAGCAGAAACGACCGTTTCTCGACGTTTTCTAACTCAGGGAACAAGTTGCACACTTCTGAGATGCATTTAGGCAACTTTGTCAGACATGAGTTTTTTGCCTAAAGAGACGTGCTTTAGAACGCACTAGGTTTGCCTATTTGCGCAGTAGTACAGATTCTGAGGATGTAACTGGGTTTGATGAAATCATCATTTTTCTAGCTTCCCTGTGCGTAGGGAAGCTCAGTTTTAGTCACAGTAGCTCCCACAAGTATCTCCTCAGCGTGGTCCCATTTCCTTAGAAACAGTGTATTTGCTGGGAGAAAAGTGCATTACTGTGCCCTTTCACCGTTCAGCAAAGACATGTGTAGAAGCACCGAGCTAGCAGAAACGACCGTTTCTCGACGTTTTCTAACTCAAGGAACAAGTTGGACACTTCGCAGATGCATTTGAGCAACTTCGTAAGAAGCGGGTTTTTTGCCTAAAGAGACGTGCTTTAGAACGCGCTAGTTTTGCCTATTTGCGCAGAAGTACAGATTCAGAGTATGTAACTGGGTTTGATGAAATCAGCATTTCTCTTGCTTCCCTGTGCCTAGGGAAGCTCAGTTTTAGTCACAATAGCTTCCACAAGTGTCTTCTCAGCGTGTTCCCATTTCCTTAGAAACAGTGTATTTGCTGGGAGAAAAGTGCATTACTGTGCCCTTTCACCGTTCAGCAAAGACGTGTAGAATCACAGCGCTAGCAGAAAAGACCGTTTCTCGACGTTTTCTAACTCAGGGAACAAGTTGCACACTTCAGAGATGCATTTAGGCAACCTTGTCAGACATGAGTTTTTTGCCTAAAGAGACGTGCTTTAGAAAGAACTAGGTTTTCCTATTTGCGCTGTAGTACAGATTCTGAGTATGTAACTGGGTTTGATGAAATCAGCATTTCTCTTGCTTCCCTGTGCCTAGGGAAGCTCAGTTTTAGTCACAGTAGCTCTCAAGAGTGTCTCCTCAGCGTGGTCCCATTTCCTGAGAAACAGTTTATTTGCTGGGAGAAAAGTGCATTACTGTGCCCTTTCACCGTTCAGCAAAGACATGTGTAGAAGCACAGCGCTAGCAGAAACGACCGTTTCTCGACGTTTTCTAACTCAGCGAACAAGTTGCACACTTCGCAGATGCATTTGAGCAACTTCGTAAGAAGCGGGTTTTTTGCCTAAAGAGACATGCTTTAGAACGCGCTAGTTTTGCCTATTTGCGCAGTAGTACAGATTCTGAGTATGTAACTGGGTTTGATGAAATCAGCAGTTCTTTTGCTTCCCTGTGCGTAGGGAAGCTCAGTTTTAGTCACAGTAGCTCCCACAAGTATCTCCTCAGCGTGGTCCCATTTCCTTAGAAACAGTGTATTTGCTGGGAGAAAAGTGCATTACTGTGCCCTTTCACCGTTCAGCAAAGACATGTGTAGAAGCACAGCGCTAGCAGAAACGACCGTTTCTCGACGTTTTCTAACTCAAGGAACAAGTTGCACACTTCGCAGATACATTTGAGCAACTTCGTAAGAAGCGGGTTTTTTGCCTAAAGAGACCTGCTTTAGAACGCGCTAGTTTTGCCTATTTGCGCAGAAGTACAGATTCTGAGTATGTAACTGGGTTTGATGAAATCAGCATTTCTCTTGCTTCCCTGTGCCTAGGGAAGCTCAGTTTTAATCACAATAGCTCCCACAAGTGTCTCCTCAGCGTGTTCCCATTTCCTTAGAAACAGTGTATTTGCTGGGAGAAAAGTGCATTACTGTGCCCTTTCACCGTTCAGCAAAGACATGTGTAGAAGCACAGCGCTAGCAGAAACGACCGTTTCTCGACGTTTTCTAACTCAGGGAACAAGTTGCACACTTCGCAGATGCATTTGAGAAACTTCGTAAGAAGCGGGTTTTTTGCCTAAAGAGACTTGCTTTAGAACGCGCTAGTTTTGCCTATTTGCGCAGAAGTACAGATTCTGAGTATGTAACTGGGTTTGATGAAATCAGCATTTCTCTTGCTTCCCTGTGCCTAGGGAGGCTCAGTTTTAGTCACAGTAGCTCCCACAAGTGTCTCCTCAGCGTGGTCCCATTTCCTGAGAAACAGTTTGTTTGCTGGGAGAAAAGTGCATTACTGTGCCCTTTCACCGTTCAGCAAAGGCATGTGTAGAAGCACAGCGCTAGCAGAAACGACCGTTTCTCGACGTTTTCTAACTCAGGGAACAAGTTGCCCACTTCGCAGATGCATTTGGGCAACTTCGTAAGAAGCGGGTTATTTGCCTAAAGAGACCTGCCTTAGAACGCGCTAGTTTTGCCTATTTGCGCAGTAGTACAGATTCTGAGTATGTAACTGGGTTTGATGAAATCAGCATTTCTCTTGCTTCCCTGTGCCTAGGGAAGCTCAGTTTTAGTCACAGTAGCTCCTACACATGTCTCCTCAGCGTGTTCCCATTTCCTTAGAAACAGTGTATTTGCTGGGAGAAAAGTGCATTACTGTGCCCTTTCACCGTTCAGCAAAGGCATGTGTAGAAGCACAGCGCTAGCAGAAACGACCGTTTCTCGACGTTTTCTAACTCAGGGAACAAGTTGCCCACTTCGCAGATGCATTTGGGCAACTTCGTAAGAAGCGGGTTATTTGCCTAAAGAGACCTGCCTTAGAACGCGCTAGTTTTGCCTATTTGCGCAGTAGTACAGATTCTGAGTATGTAACTGGGTTTGATGAAATCAGCATTTCTCTTGCTTCCCTGTGCCTAGGGAAGCTCAGTTTTAGTCACAGTAGCTCCTACACATGTCTCCTCAGCGTGTTCCCATTTCCTTAGAAACAGTGTATTTGCTGGGAGAAAAGTGCATTACTGTGCCCTTTCACCGTTCAGCAAAGACATGTGTAGAAGCACAGCGCTAGCAGAAACGACCCTTTCTCGACGTTTTCTAACTCAGGGAACAAGTTGCACACTTCGCAGATGCATTTGAGCAACTTCGTAAGAAGCGGGTTTTTTGCCTAAAGAGACTTGCTTTAGAACGCGCTAGTTTTGCCTATTTGCGCAGAAGTACAGATTCTGAGTATGTAACTGGGTTTGATGAAATCAGCATTTCTCTTGCTTCCCTGTGCCTAGGGAAGCTCAGTTTTAGTCACAGTAGCTCCCACAAGTGTCTCCTCAGCGTGTTCCCATTTCCTTAGAAACAGTGTATTTGCTGGGAGAAAAGTGCATTCCTGTGCCCTTTCACCGTTCAGCAAAGACATGTGTAGAAGCACAGCGCTAGCAGAAACGACCGTTTCTCGACGTTTTCTAACTCAGGGAACAAGTTGCACACTTCGCAGATGCATTTGAGCAACTTCGTAAGAAGCGGATTTTTTGCCTAAAGAGACGTGCTTTAAAACGCGCTAGTTTTGCCTCTTTGCGCAGTAGTACAGATTCTGAGTATGTAACTGGGTTTGATGAAATCAGCATTTCTCTTGCTTCCCTGTGCCTAGGGAAGCTCAGTTTTAGTCAAAGTAGCTTCCCACAAGTATCTCCTCAGCGTGTTCCCATTTCCTTAGAAACAGTGTATTTGTTGGCAGAAAAGTGCATTACTGTGCCCTTTCACCGTTCAGCAAAGACATGTGTAGAAGCACAGCGCTAGCAGAAACGACCGTTTCTCGACGTTTTCTAACTCAGGGAACAAGTTGCACACTTCAGAGATGCCTTTAGGCAACCTTGTCAGACATGAGTTTTTTGGCTAAAGAGACGTGCTTTAGAACGAACTAGGTTTTCCTATTAGCGCTGTAGTACAGATTCTGAGTATGTAACTGGGTTTGATGAAATCAGCATTTCTCTTGCTTCCCAGTGCCTAGGGAAGCTCAGTTTGAGTCACAGTACCTCCCACAAGTGTCTCCTCAGCGTGTTCCCATTTCCTTAGAAACAGTGTATTTGCTAGGAGAAAAGTGCATTACTGTGCCCTTTCACCGTTCAGCAAAGACATGTGTAGAAGCACAGCGCTAGCAGAAACGACCGTTTCTCGACATTTTCTAACTCAGGGAACAAGTTGCACACTTCGCAGATGCATTTGAGCAACTTCGTAAGAAGCGGGTTTTTTGCCTAAAGAGACGTGCTTTAGAACGCGCTAGTTTTGCCTATTTGCGCAGAAGTACAGATTCTGAGTATGTAACTGGGTTTGATGAAATCAGCATTTCTCTTGCTTCCCTGTGCCTAGGGAAGCTCAGTTTTAGTCACAGTAGCTCCCACAAGTGTCTCCTCAGCGTGGTCCCATTTCCTTAGAAACAGTGTATTTGCTGGGAGAAAAGTGCATTACTGTGCCCTTTCACCGTTCATCAAAGACATGTGTAGAAGCACAGCGCTAGGAGAAACGACCGTTTCTCGACGTTTTCTAACTCAGGGAACAAGTTGCACACTTCTGAGATGCATTTAGGCAACTTTGTCAGACATGAGTTTTTTGCCTAAAGAGACGTGCTTTAGAACGCACTAGATTTGCCTATTTGCGCAGTAGTACAGATTCTGAGTATGTAACTGGGTTTGATGAAATCATCATTTCTCTAACTTCCCTGTGAGTAGGGAAGCTCAGTTTTAGTCACAGTAGCTCCCACAAGTATCTCCTCAGCGTGGTCCCATTTCCTTAGAAACAGTGTATTTGCTGGGAGAAAAGTGCATTACTGTGCCCTTTCACCGTTCAGCAAAGACATGTGTAGAAGCACAGCGCTAGCAGAAACGACCGTTTCTCGACGTTTTCTAACTCAGGGAACAAGTTGCACACTTCGCAGATGCATTTGAGCAACTTCGTAAGAAGCGGGTTTTTTGCCTAAAGAGACGTGCTTTAGAACGCGCTAGTTTTGCCTATTTGCGCAGAAGTACAGATTCTGAGTATGTAACTGGGTTTGATGAAATCAGCATTTCTCTTGCTTCCCTGTGCCTAGGGAAGCTCAGTTTTAGTCACAGTAGCTCCTACACATGTCTCCTCAGCGTGTTCCCATTTCCTTAGAAACAGTGTATTTGCTGGGAGAAAAGTGCATTACTGTGCCCTTTCACCGTTCAGCAAAGATATGTGTAGAAGCACAGCGCTAGCAGAAACGACCCTTTCTCGACGTTTTCTAACTCAGGGAACAAGTTGCACACTTCAGAGATGCCTTTAGGCAACCTTGTCAGACATGAGTTTTTTGCCTAAAGAGACGTGCTTTAGAACGAACTAGGTTTTCCTATTTGCGCAGTAGTACAGATTCTGAGTATGTAACTGGGTTTGATGAAATCAGCATTTCTCTTGCTTCCCTGTGCCTAGGGAAGCTCAGTTTTAGTCACAGTAGCTCCCACAAGTGTCTCCTCAGCGTGGTCCCATTTCCTTAGAAACAGTGTATTTGCTGGGAGAAAAGTGCATTACTGTGCCCTTTCACCGTTCAGCAAAGACATGTGTTAGAAGCACAGCGCTAGCAGAAACGACCGTTTCTCGACGTTTTCTAACTCAGGGAACAAGTTGCACACTTCGCAGATGCATTTGAGCAACTTCGTAAGAAGCGGGTTTTTTGCCTAAAGAGACGTGCTTTAGAACGCGCTAGTTTTGCCTATTTGCGCAGTAGTACAGATTCTGAGTATGTAACTGGGTTTCATGAAATCAGCATTTCTCTTGCTTCCCTGTGCGTAGGGAAGCTCAATTTTAGTCACAGTAGCTCCCACAAGTGTCTCCTCAGCGTGGTCCCATTTCCTTAGAAACAGTGTATTTGCTGGGAGAAAAGTGCATTACTGTGCCCTTTCACCGTTCAGCAAAGACATGTGTAGAAGCACAGCGCTAGCAGAAACGACGGTTTCTCGACGTTTTATTACTCAGGGAACAAGTTGCACACTTCTGAGATGCATTTAGGCAACTTTGTCAGACATGAGTTTTTTGCATAAAGAGACGTGCTTTAGAACGCACTAGGTTTGCCTATTTGCACAGTAGTACAGATTCTGAGTATGTAACTGGGTTTGATGAAATCATCATTTCTCTAGAATCCCTGTGCGTAGGGAAGCTCAGTTTTAGTCACAGTAGCTCCCACAAGTATCTCCTCAGCGTGGTCCCATTTCCTTAGAAACAGTTTATTTGCTGGGAGAAAAGTGCATTACTGTGCCCTTTCACCGTTCAGCAAAGACATGTGTAGAAGCACAGAGCTAGCAGAAACGACCGTTTCTCGACGTTTTCTAACTCAGGGAACAAGTTGCACACTTCGCAGATGCATTTGAGCAACTTCGTAAGAAGCGGGTTTTTTGCCTAAAGAGACGTGCTTTAGAACACGCTAGTTTTGCCTATTTGCGCAGTAGTACAGATTCTGAGTATGTAACTGGGTTTGATGAAATCAGCATTTCTCTTGCTTCCCTGTGCCTAGGGAAGCTCAGTTTTAGTCACAGTAGCTCCCACATGTGTCTCCTAAGCGTGGTCCCATTTCTTGAGAAACAGTTTATTTGCTGGGAGAAAAGTGCATTACTGTACCCTTTCACCGTTCAGCAAAGACATGTGTAGAAGCACAGCGCTAGCAGAAACGACCGTTTCTCGACGTTTTCTAACTCAGGGAACAAGTTGCCCACTTCGCAGATGCATTTGGGCAATTTCGTAAGAAGCGGGTTATTTGCCTAAAGAGACCTGCCTTAGAACGCGCTAGTTTTGCCTATTTGCGCAGTAGTACAGATTCTGAGTATGTAACTGGGTTTGATGAAATCAGCATTTCTCTTGCTTCCCTGTGCCTAGGGAAGCTCAGTTTTAGTCACAGTAGCTCCTACACATGTCTCCTCAGCGTGTTCCCATTTCCTTAGAAACAGTGTATTTGCTGGGAGAAAAGTGCATTACTGTGCCCTTTCACCGTTCAGCAAAGACATGTGTAGAAGCACAGCGCTAGCAGAAACGACCCTTTCTCGACGTTTTCTAACTCAGGGAACAAGTTGCACACTTCAGAGATGCCTTTAGGCAACCTTGTCAGACATGAGTTTTTTGCTTAAAGAGACGTGCTTTAGAACGAACTAGGTTTTCGTATTTGCGCTGTAGTACAGATTCTGAGTATGTAACTGGGTTTGATGAAATCAGCATTTCTCTTGCTTCCCTGTGCCTAGGGAAGCTCAGTTTTAGTCACAGTAGCTCCCACAAGTGTCTCCTCAGCGTGTTCCCATTTCCTTAGAAACAGTGTATTTGCTGGGAGAAAAGTGCATTACTGTGCCCTTTCACCGTTCAGCAAAGACATGTGTAGAAGCACAGCGCTAGCAGAAACGACCGTTTCTCGACGTTTTCTAACTCAGGGAACAAGTTGCACACTTCGCAGATGCATTTGAGCAACTTCGTAAGAAGCGGGTTTTTTGCCTAAAGAGACTTGCTTTAGAACGCGCTAGTTTTGCCTATTTGCGCAGTAGTACAGATTCTGAGTATGTAACTGGGTTTGATGAAATCAGCATTTCTTTTGCTTCCCTGTGCGTAGGGAAGCTCAGTTGTAGTCACAGTAGCTCCCACAAGTGTCTCCTCAGCGAGTCCCATTTCCTTAGAAACAGTGTATTTGCTGGGAGAAAAGTGCATTACTGTGCCCTTTCACCGTTCAGCAAAGACATGTGTAGAAACACAGCGCTAGCAGAAACGACCGTTTCTCGACGTTTTCTAACTCAGGGAACAAGTTGCACACTTCTGAGATGCATTTAGGCAACTTTGTCAGACATGAGTTTTTTGCCTAAAGAGACGTGCTTTAGAACGCGCTAGTTTTGCCTATTTGCGCAGTAGTACAGATTCTGAGTATGTAACTGGGTTTGATGAAATCAGCAGTTCTTTTGCTTCCCTGTGCGTAGGGAAGCTCAGTTTTAGTCACAGTAGCTCCCACAAGTATCTCCTCAGCGTGGTCCCATTTCCTTAGAAACAGTGTATTTGCTGGGAGAAAAGTGCATTACTGTGCCCTTTCACCGTTCAGCAAAGACATGTGTAGAAGCACAGCGCTAGCAGAAACGACCGTTTCTCGACGTTTTCTAACTCAAGGAACAAGTTGCACACTTCGCAGATGCATTTGAGCAACTTCGTAAGAAGCGGGTTTTTTGCCTAAAGAGACCTGCTTTAGAACGCGCTAGTTTTGCCTATTTGCGCAGAAGTACAGATTCTGAGTATGTAACTGGGTTTGATGAAATCAGCATTTCTCTTGCTTCCCTGTGCCTAGGGAAGCTCAGTTTTAGTCACAGTAGCTCCTACACATGTCTCCTCAGGGTGTTCCCATTTCCTTAGAAACAGTGTATTTGCTGGGAGAAAAGTGCATTACTGTGCCCTTTCACCGTTCAGCAAAGATATGTGTAGAAGCACAGCGCTAGCAGAAACGACCCTTTCTTGACGTTTTCTAAATCAGGGAACAAGTTGCACACTTCAGAGATGCCTTTAGGCAACCTTGTCAGACATGAGTTTTTTGCCTAAAGAGACGTGCTTTAGAACGAACTAGGTTTTCCTATTTGCGCTGTTGTACAGATTCTGAGTATGTAACTGGGTTTGATGAAATCAGCATTTCTCTTGCTTCCCTGTGCCTAGGGAAGCTCAGTTTTAGTCACAGTAGCTCCCACAAGTATCTCCTCAGCGTGGTCCCATTTCCTTAGAAACAGTGTATTTGCTGGGAGAAAAGTGCATTACTGTGCCCTTTCACCGTTCAGCAAAGACATGTGTAGAAGCACAGCGCTAGCACAAACGACCGTTTCTCGACGTTTTATAACTCAGGGAACAAGTTGCACCCTTCTGAGATGCATTTAGGCAACTTTGTAAGACATGAGTTTTTTGCATGAAGAGACGTGCTGTACAACGCACTAGGTTTGCCTATTTGCGCAGTAGTACAGATTCTGAGTATGTAACTGGGTTTGATGAAATCAGCATTTCTCTTGCTTCCCTGTGCGTAGGGAAGCTCAGTTTTAGTCACAGTAGCTCCCACAAGTATCTCCTCAGCCTGGTCCCATTTCCCTAGAAACAGTGTATTTGCTGGGAGAAAAGTGCATTACTGTGCCCTTTCACCGTTCAGCAAAGGCATGTGTAGAAGCACAGCGCTAGCAGAAACGACCGTTTCTCGACATTTTCTAACTCAGGGAACAAGTTGCACACTTCGCAGATGCATTTGAGCAACTTCGTAAGAAGCGGATTTTTTGCCTAAAGAGACGTGCTTTAAAACGCGCTAGTTTTGCCTCTTTGCGCAGTAGTACAGATTCTGAGTATGTAACTGGGTTTGATGAAATCAGCATTTCTCTTGCTTCCCTGTGCCTAGGGAAGCTCAGTTTTAGTCAAAGTAGCTTCCCACAAGTATCTCCTCAGCGTGTTCCCATTTCCTTAGAAACAGTGTATTTGTTGGCAGAAAAGTGCATTACTGTGCCCTTTCACCGTTCAGCAAAGACATGTGTAGAAGCACAGCGCTAGCAGAAACGACCGTTTCTCGACGTTTTCTAACTCAGGGAAGAAGTTGCACACTTCAGAGATGCCTTTAGGCAACCTTGTCAGACATGAGTTTTTTGGCTAAAGAGACGTGCTTTAGAACGAACTAGGTTTTCCTATTAGCGCTGTAGTACAGATTCTGAGTATGTAACTGGGTTTGATGAAATCAGCATTTCTCTTGCTTCCCAGTGCCTAGGGAAGCTCAGTTTGAGTCACAGTACCTCCCACAAGTGTCTCCTCAGCGTGTTCCCATTTCCTTAGAAACAGTGTATTTGCTAGGAGAAAAGTGCATTACTGTGCCCTTTCACCGTTCAGCAAAGACATGTGTAGAAGCACAGCGCTAGCAGAAACGACCGTTTCTCGACATTTTCTAACTCAGGGAACAAGTTGCACACTTCGCAGATGCATTTGAGCAACTTCGTAAGAAGCGGGTTTTTTGCCTAAAGAGACGTGCTTTAGAACGCGCTAGTTTTGCCTATTTGCGCAGAAGTACAGATTCTGAGTATGTAACTGGGTTTGATGAAATCAGCATTTCTCTTGCTTCCCTGTGCCTAGGGAAGCTCAGTTTTAGTCACAGTAGCTCCCACAAGTGTCTCCTCAGCGTGGTCCCATTTCCTTAGAAACAGTGTATTTGCTGGGAGAAAAGTGCATTACTGTGCCCTTTCACCGTTCATCAAAGACATGTGTAGAAGCACAGCGCTAGGAGAAACGACCGTTTCTCGACGTTTTCTAACTCAGGGAACAAGTTGCACACTTCTGAGATGCATTTAGGCAACTTTGTCAGACATGAGTTTTTTGCCTAAAGAGACGTGCTTTAGAACGCACTAGATTTGCCTATTTGCGCAGTAGTACAGATTCTGAGTATGTAACTGGGTTTGATGAAATCATCATTTCTCTAGCTTCCCTGTGAGTAGGGAAGCTCAGTTTTAGTCACAGTAGCTCCCACAAGTATCTCCTCAGCGTGGTCCCATTTCCTTAGAAACAGTGTATTTGCTGGGAGAAAAGTGCATTACTGTGCCCTTTCACCGTTCAGCAAAGACATGTGTAGAAGCACAGCGCTAGCAGAAACGACCGTTTCTCGACGTTTTCTAACTCAGGGAACAAGTTGCACACTTCGCAGATGCATTTGAGCAACTTCGTAAGAAGCGGGTTTTTTGCCTAAAGAGACGTGCTTTAGAACGCGCTAGTTTTGCCTATTTGCGCAGAAGTACAGATTCTGAGTATGTAACTGGGTTTGATGAAATCAGCATTTCTCTTGCTTCCCTGTGCCTAGGGAAGCTCAGTTTTAGTCACAGTAGCTCCTACACATGTCTCCTCAGCGTGTTCCCATTTCCTTAGAAACAGTGTATTTGCTGGGAGAAAAGTGCATTACTGTGCCCTTTCACCGTTCAGCAAAGATATGTGTAGAAGCACAGCGCTAGCAGAAACGACCCTTTCTCGACGTTTTCTAACTCAGGGAACAAGTTGCACACTTCAGAGATGCCTTTAGGCAACCTTGTCAGACATGAGTTTTTTGCCTAGAGACGTGCTTTAGAACGAACTAGGTTTTCCTATTTGCGCAGTAGTACAGATTCTGAGTATGTAACTGGGTTTGATGAAATCAGCATTTCTCTTGCTTCCCTGTGCCTAGGGAAGCTCAGTTTTAGTCACAGTAGCTCCCACAAGTGTCTCCTCAGCGTGGTCCCATTTCCTTAGAAACAGTGTATTTGCTGGGAGAAAAGTGCATTACTGTGCCCTTTCACCGTTCAGCAAAGACATGTGTAGAAGCACAGCGCTAGCACAAACGACCGTTTCTCGACGTTTTCTAACTCAGGGAACAAGTTGCACACTTCTGAGATGCATTTAGGCAACTTTGTAAGACATGAGTTTTTTGCATGAAGAGACGTGCTGTACAACGCACTAGGTTTGCCTATTTGCGCAGTAGTACAGATTCTGAGTATGTAACTGGGTTTGATGAAATCAGCATTTCTCTTGCTTCCCTGTGCGTAGGGAAGCTCAGTTTTAGTCACAGTAGCTCCCACAAGTATCTCCTCAGCCTGGTCCCATTTCCCTAGAAACAGTGTATTTGCTGGGAGAAAAGTGCATTACTGTGCCCTTTCACCGTTCAGCAAAGGCATGTGTAGAAGCACAGCGCTAGCAGAAACGACCGTTTCTCGACATTTTCTAACTCAGGGAACAAGTTGCACACTTCGCAGATGCATTTGAGCAACTTCGTAAGAAGCGGATTTTTTGCCTAAAGAGACGTGCTTTAAAACGCGCTAGTTTTGCCTCTTTGCGCAGTAGTACAGATTCTGAGTATGTAACTGGGTTTGATGAAATCAGCATTTCTCTTGCTTCCCTGTGCCTAGGGAAGCTCAGTTTTAGTCAAAGTAGCTTCCCACAAGTATCTCCTCAGCGTGTTCCCATTTCCTTAGAAACAGTGTATTTGTTGGCAGAAAAGTGCATTACTGTGCCCTTTCACCGTTCAGCAAAGACATGTGTAGAAGCACAGCGCTAGCAGAAACGACCGTTTCTCGACGTTTTCTAACTCAGGGAAGAAGTTGCACACTTCAGAGATGCCTTTAGGCAACCTTGTCAGACATGAGTTTTTTGGCTAAAGAGACGTGCTTTAGAACGAACTAGGTTTTCCTATTAGCGCTGTAGTACAGATTCTGAGTATGTAACTGGGTTTGATGAAATCAGCATTTCTCTTGCTTCCCAGTGCCTAGGGAAGCTCAGTTTGAGTCACAGTACCTCCCACAAGTGTCTCCTCAGCGTGTTCCCATTTCCTTAGAAACAGTGTATTTGCTAGGAGAAAAGTGCATTACTGTGCCCTTTCACCGTTCAGCAAAGACATGTGTAGAAGCACAGCGCTAGCAGAAACGACCGTTTCTCGACATTTTCTAACTCAGGGAACAAGTTGCACACTTCGCAGATGCATTTGAGCAACTTCGTAAGAAGCGGGTTTTTTGCCTAAAGAGACGTGCTTTAGAACGCGCTAGTTTTGCCTATTTGCGCAGAAGTACAGATTCTGAGTATGTAACTGGGTTTGATGAAATCAGCATTTCTCTTGCTTCCCTGTGCCTAGGGAAGCTCAGTTTTAGTCACAGTAGCTCCCACAAGTGTCTCCTCAGCGTGGTCCCATTTCCTTAGAAACAGTGTATTTGCTGGGAGAAAAGTGCATTACTGTGCCCTTTCACCGTTCATCAAAGACATGTGTAGAAGCACAGCGCTAGGAGAAACGACCGTTTCTCGACGTTTTCTAACTCAGGGAACAAGTTGCACACTTCTGAGATGCATTTAGGCAACTTTGTCAGACATGAGTTTTTTGCCTAAAGAGACGTGCTTTAGAACGCACTAGATTTGCCTATTTGCGCAGTAGTACAGATTCTGAGTATGTAACTGGGTTTGATGAAATCATCATTTCTCTAGCTTCCCTGTGAGTAGGGAAGCTCAGTTTTAGTCACAGTAGCTCCCACAAGTATCTCCTCAGCGTGGTCCCATTTCCTTAGAAACAGTGTATTTGCTGGGAGAAAAGTGCATTACTGTGCCCTTTCACCGTTCAGCAAAGACATGTGTAGAAGCACAGCGCTAGCAGAAACGACCGTTTCTCGACGTTTTCTAACTCAGGGAACAAGTTGCACACTTCGCAGATGCATTTGAGCAACTTCGTAAGAAGCGGGTTTTTTGCCTAAAGAGACGTGCTTTAGAACGCGCTAGTTTTGCCTATTTGCGCAGAAGTACAGATTCTGAGTATGTAACTGGGTTTGATGAAATCAGCATTTCTCTTGCTTCCCTGTGCCTAGGGAAGCTCAGTTTTAGTCACAGTAGCTCCTACACATGTCTCCTCAGCGTGTTCCCATTTCCTTAGAAACAGTGTATTTGCTGGGAGAAAAGTGCATTACTGTGCCCTTTCACCGTTCAGCAAAGATATGTGTAGAAGCACAGCGCTAGCAGAAACGACCCTTTCTCGACGTTTTCTAACTCAGGGAACAAGTTGCACACTTCAGAGATGCCTTTAGGCAACCTTGTCAGACATGAGTTTTTTGCCTAGAGACGTGCTTTAGAACGAACTAGGTTTTCCTATTTGCGCAGTAGTACAGATTCTGAGTATGTAACTGGGTTTGATGAAATCAGCATTTCTCTTGCTTCCCTGTGCCTAGGGAAGCTCAGTTTTAGTCACAGTAGCTCCCACAAGTGTCTCCTCAGCGTGGTCCCATTTCCTTAGAAACAGTGTATTTGCTGGGAGAAAAGTGCATTACTGTGCCCTTTCACCGTTCAGCAAAGACATGTGTAGAAGCACAGCGCTAGCACAAACGACCGTTTCTCGACGTTTTCTAACTCAGGGAACAAGTTGCACACTTCTGAGATGCATTTAGGCAACTTTGTCAGACATGAGTTTTTTGCCTAAAGAGACGTGCTTTAGAACGCACTAGATTTGCCTATTTGCGCAGTAGTACAGATTCTGAGTATGTAACTGGGTTTGATGAAATCATCATTTCTCTAGCTTCCCTGTGAGTAGGGAAGCTCAGTTTTAGTCACAGGAGCTCCCACAAGTATCTCCTCAGCGTGGTCCCATTTCCTTAGAAACAGTGTATTTGCTGGGAGAAAAGTGCATTACTGTGCCCTTTCACCGTTCAGCAAAGACATGTGTAGAAGCACAGCGCTAGCAGAAACGACCGTTTCTCGACGTTTTCTAACTCAGGGAACAAGTTGCACACTTCGCAGATGCATTTGAGCAACTTCGTAAGAAGCGGGTTTTTTGCCTAAAGAGACGTGCTTTAGAACGCGCTAGTTTTGCCTATTTGCGCAGAAGTACAGATTCTGAGTATGTAACTGGGTTTGATGAAATCAGCATTTCTCTTGCTTCCCTGTGCCTAGGGAAGCTCAGTTTTAGTCACAGTAGCTCCCACAAGTATCTCCTCAGCGTGGTCCCATTTCCTTAGAAACAGTGTATTTGCTGGGAGAAAAGTGCATTACTGTGCCCTTTCACCGTTCAGCAAAGACATGTGTAGAAGCACAGCGCTAGCACAAACGACCGTTTCTCGACGTTTTATAACTCAGGGAACAAGTTGCACCCTTCTGAGATACATTTAGGCAACTTTGTCAGACATGAGTTTTTTGCATGAAGAGACGTGCTGTACAACGCACTAGGTTTGCCTATTTGCGCAGTAGTACAGATTCTGAGTATGTAACTGGGTTTGATGAAATCAGCATTTCTCTTGCTTCCCTGTGCGTAGGGAAGCTCAGTTTTAGTCACAGTAGCTCCCACAAGTATCTCCTCAGCCTGGTCCCATTTCCCTAGAAACAGTGTATTTGCTGGGAGAAAAGTGCATTACTGTGCCCTTTCACCGTTCAGCAAAGGCATGTGTAGAAGCACAGCGCTAGCAGAAACGACCGTTTCTCGACATTTTCTAACTCAGGGAACAAGTTGCACACTTCGCAGATGCATTTGAGCAACTTCGTAAGAAGCGGATTTTTTGCCTAAAGAGACGTGCTTTAAAACGCGCTAGTTTTGCCTCTTTGCGCAGTAGTACAGATTCTGAGTATGTAACTGGGTTTGATGAAATCAGCATTTCTCTTGCTTCCCTGTGCCTAGGGAAGCTCAGTTTTAGTCAAAGTAGCTTCCCACAAGTATCTCCTCAGCGTGTTCCCATTTCCTTAGAAACAGTGTATTTGTTGGCAGAAAAGTGCATTACTGTGCCCTTTCACCGTTCAGCAAAGACATGTGTAGAAGCACAGCGCTAGCAGAAACGACCGTTTCTCGACGTTTTCTAACTCAGGGAACAAGTTGCACACTTCAGAGATGCCTTTAGGCAACCTTGTCAGACATGAGTTTTTTGGTTAAAGAGACGTGCTTTAGAACGAACTAGGTTTTCCTATTAGCGCTGTAGTACAGATTCTGAGTATGTAACTGGGTTTGATGAAATCAGCATTTCTCTTGCTTCCCAGTGCCTAGGGAAGCTCAGTTTGAGTCACAGTACCTCCCACAAGTGTCTCCTCAGCGTGTTCCCATTTCCTTAGAAACAGTGTATTTGCTAGGAGAAAAGTGCATTACTGTGCCCTTTCACCGTTCAGCAAAGACATGTGTAGAAGCACAGCGCTAGCAGAAACGACCGTTTCTCGACATTTTCTAACTCAGGGAACAAGTTGCACACTTCGCAGATGCATTTGAGCAACTTCGTAAGAAGCGGGTTTTTTGCCTAAAGAGACGTGCTTTAGAACGCGCTAGTTTTGCCTATTTGCGCAGAAGTACAGATTCTGAGTATGTAACTGGGTTTGATGAAATCAGCATTTCTCTTGCTTCCCTGTGCCTAGGGAAGCTCAGTTTTAGTCAAAGTAGCTTCCCACAAGTATCTCCTCAGCGTGTTCCCATTTCCTTAGAAACAGTGTATTTGTTGGCAGAAAAGTGCATTACTGTGCCCTTTCACCGTTCAGCAAAGACATGTGTAGAAGCACAGCGCTAGCAGAAACGACCGTTTCTCGACGTTTTCTAACTCAGGGAACAAGTTGCACACTTCAGAGATGCCTTTAGGCAACCTTGTCAGACATGAGTTTTTTGGTTAAAGAGACGTGCTTTAGAACGAACTAGGTTTTCCTATTAGCGCTGTAGTACAGATTCTGAGTATGTAACTGGGTTTGATGAAATCAGCATTTCTCTTGCTTCCCAGTGCCTAGTGAAGCTCAGTTTGAGTCACAGTACCTCCCACAAGTGTCTCCTCAGCGTGTTCCCATTTCCTTAGAAACAGTGTATTTGCTAGGAGAAAAGTGCATTACTGTGCCCTTTCACCGTTCAGCAAAGACATGTGTAGAAGCACAGCGCTAGCAGAAACGACCGTTTCTCGACATTTTCTAACTCAGGGAACAAGTTGCACACTTCGCAGATGCATTTGAGCAACTTCGTAAGAAGCGGGTTTTTTGCCTAAAGAGACGTGCTTTAGAACGCGCTAGTTTTGCCTATTTGCGCAGAAGTACAGATTCTGAGTATGTAACTGGGTTTGATGAAATCAGCATTTCTCTTGCTTCCCTGTGCCTAGGGAAGCTCAGTTTTAGTCACAGTAGCTCCCACAAGTGTCTCCTCAGCGTGGTCCCATTTCCTTAGAAACAGTGTATTTGCTGGGAGAAAAGTGCATTACTGTGCCCTTTCACCGTTCATCAAAGACATGTGTAGAAGCACAGCGCTAGGAGAAACGACCGTTTCTCGACGTTTTCTAACTCAGGGAACAAGTTGCACACTTCTGAGATGCATTTAGGCAACTTTGTCAGACATGAGTTTTTTGCCTAAAGAGACGTGCTTTAGAACGCACTAGATTTGCCTATTTGCGCAGTAGTACAGATTCTGAGTATGTAACTGGGTTTGATGAAATCATCATTTCTCTAGCTTCCCTGTGAGTAGGGAAGCTCAGTTTTAGTCACAGTAGCTCCCACAAGTATCTCCTCAGCGTGGTCCCATTTCCTTAGAAACAGTGTATTTGCTGGGAGAAAAGTGCATTACTGTGCCCTTTCACCGTTCAGCAAAGACATGTGTAGAAGCACAGCGCTAGCAGAAACGACCGTTTCTCGACGTTTTCTAACTCAGGGAACAAGTTGCACACTTCGCAGATGCATTTGAGCAACTTCGTAAGAAGCGGGTTTTTTGCCTAAAGAGACGTGCTTTAGAACGCGCTAGTTTTGCCTATTTGCGCAGAAGTACAGATTCTGAGTATGTAACTGGGTTTGATGAAATCAGCATTTCTCTTGCTTCCCTGTGCCTAGGGAAGCTCAGTTTTAGTCACAGTAGCTCCTACACATGTCTCCTCAGCGTGTTCCCATTTCCTTAGAAACAGTGTATTTGCTGGGAGAAAAGTGCATTACTGTGCCCTTTCACCGTTCAGCAAAGATATGTGTAGAAGCACAGCGCTAGCAGAAACGACCCTTTCTCGACGTTTTCTAACTCAGGGAACAAGTTGCACACTTCAGAGATGCCTTTAGGCAACCTTGTCAGACATGAGTTTTTTGCCTAAAGAGACGTGCTTTAGAACGAACTAGGTTTTCCTATTTGCGCAGTAGTACAGATTCTGAGTATGTAACTGGGTTTGATGAAATCAGCATTTCTCTTGCTTCCCTGTGCCTAGGGAAGCTCAGTTTTAGTCACAGTAGCTCCCACAAGTGTCTCCTCAGCGTGGTCCCATTTCCTTAGAAACAGTGTATTTGCTGGGAGAAAAGTGCATTACTGTGCCCTTTCACCGTTCAGCAAAGACATGTGTTAGAAGCACAGCGCTAGCAGAAACGACCGTTTCTCGACGTTTTCTAACTCAGGGAACAAGTTGCACACTTCGCAGATGCATTTGAGCAACTTCGTAAGAAGCGGGTTTTTTGCCTAAAGAGACGTGCTTTAGAACGCGCTAGTTTTGCCTATTTGCGCAGTAGTACAGATTCTGAGTATGTAACTGGGTTTGATGAAATCAGCATTTCTCTTGCTTCCCTGTGCCTAGGGAAGCTCAGTTTTAGTCACAGTAGCTTCTACACATGTCTCCTCAGGGTGTTCCCATTTCCTTAGAAACAGTGTATTTGCTGGGAGAAAAGTGCATTACTGTGCCCTTTCACCGTTCAGCAAAGATATGTGTAGAAGCACAGCGCTAGCAGAAACGACCCTTTCTTGACGTTTTCTAAATCAGGGAACAAGTTGCACACTTCAGAGATGCCTTTAGGCAACCTTGTCAGACATGAGTTTTTTGCCTAAAGAGACGTGCTTTAGAACGAACTAGGTTTTCCTATTTGCGCTGTTGTACAGATTCTGAGTATGTAACTGGGTTTGATGAAATCAGCATTTCTCTTGCTTCCCTGTGCCTAGGGAAGCTCAGTTTTAGTCACAGTAGCTCCCACAAGTATCTCCTCAGCGTGGTCCCATTTCCTTAGAAACAGTGTATTTGCTGGGAGAAAAGTGCATTACTGTGCCCTTTCACCGTTCAGCAAAGACATGTGTAGAAGCACAGCGCTAGCACAAACGACCGTTTCTCGACGTTTTATAACTCAGGGAAGAAGTTGCACCCTTCTGAGATGCATTTAGGCAACTTTGTCAGACATGAGTTTTTTGCATGAAGAGACGTGCTGTACAACGCACTAGGTTTGCCTATTTGCGCAGTAGTACAGATTCTGAGTATGTAACTGGGTTTGATGAAATCAGCATTTCTCTTGCTTCCCTGTGCGTAGGGAAGCTCAGTTTTAGTCACAGTAGCTCCCACAAGTATCTCCTCAGCCTGGTCCCATTTCCCTAGAAACAGTGTATTTGCTGGGAGAAAAGTGCATTACTGTGCCCTTTCACCGTTCAGCAAAGGCATGTGTAGAAGCACAGCGCTAGCAGAAACGACCGTTTCTCGACATTTTCTAACTCAGGGAACAAGTTGCACACTTCGCAGATGCATTTGAGCAACTTCGTAAGAAGCGGATTTTTTGCCTAAAGAGACGTGCTTTAAAACGCGCTAGTTTTGCCTCTTTGCGCAGTAGTACAGATTCTGAGTATGTAACTGGGTTTGATGAAATCACCATTTCTCTTGCTTCCCTGTGCCTAGGGAAGCTCAGTTTTAGTCACAGTAGCTCCTACACATGTCTCCTCAGCGTGGTCCCATTTCCTTAGAAACAGTTTATTAGCTGGGAGAAAAGTGCATTACTGTGCCCTTTCACCGTTCAGCAAAGACATGTGTAGAAGCACAGCGCTAGCAGAAACGACCGTTTCTCGACGTTTTCTAACTCAGGGAACAAGTTGCACACTTCAGAGATGCCTTTAGGCAACCTTGTCAGACATGAGTTTTTTGGTTAAAGAGACGTGCTTTAGAACGAACTAGGTTTTCCTATTAGCGCTGTAGTACAGATTCTGAGTATGTAACTGGGTTTGATGAAATCAGCATTTCTCTTGCTTCCCAGTGCCTAGGGAAGCTCAGTTTGAGTCACAGTACCTCCCACAAGTGTCTCCTCAGCGTGTTCCCATTTCCTTAGAAACAGTGTATTTGCTAGGAGAAAAGTGCATTACTGTGCCCTTTCACCGTTCAGCAAAGACATGTGTAGAAGCACAGCGCTAGCAGAAACGACCGTTTCTCGACATTTTCTAACTCAGGGAACAAGTTGCACACTTCGCAGATGCATTTGAGCAACTTCGTAAGAAGCGGGTTTTTTGCCTAAAGAGACGTGCTTTAGAACGCGCTAGTTTTGCCTATTTGCGCAGAAGTACAGATTCTGAGTATGTAACTGGGTTTGATGAAATCAGCATTTCTCTTGCTTCCCTGTGCCTAGGGAAGCTCAGTTTTAGTCAAAGTAGCTTCCCACAAGTATCTCCTCAGCGTGTTCCCATTTCCTTAGAAACAGTGTATTTGTTGGCAGAAAAGTGCATTACTGTGCCCTTTCACCGTTCAGCAAAGACATGTGTAGAAGCACAGCGCTAGCAGAAACGACCGTTTCTCGACGTTTTCTAACTCAGGGAACAAGTTGCACACTTCAGAGATGCCTTTAGGCAACCTTGTCAGACATGAGTTTTTTGGTTAAAGAGACGTGCTTTAGAACGAACTAGGTTTTCCTATTAGCGCTGTAGTACAGATTCTGAGTATGTAACTGGGTTTGATGAAATCAGCATTTCTCTTGCTTCCCAGTGCCTAGTGAAGCTCAGTTTGAGTCACAGTACCTCCCACAAGTGTCTCCTCAGCGTGTTCCCATTTCCTTAGAAACAGTGTATTTGCTAGGAGAAAAGTGCATTACTGTGCCCTTTCACCGTTCAGCAAAGACATGTGTAGAAGCACAGCGCTAGCAGAAACGACCGTTTCTCGACATTTTCTAACTCAGGGAACAAGTTGCACACTTCGCAGATGCATTTGAGCAACTTCGTAAGAAGCGGGTTTTTTGCCTAAAGAGACGTGCTTTAGAACGCGCTAGTTTTGCCTATTTGCGCAGAAGTACAGATTCTGAGTATGTAACTGGGTTTGATGAAATCAGCATTTCTCTTGCTTCCCTGTGCCTAGGGAAGCTCAGTTTTAGTCACAGTAGCTCCCACAAGTGTCTCCTCAGCGTGGTCCCATTTCCTTAGAAACAGTGTATTTGCTGGGAGAAAAGTGCATTACTGTGCCCTTTCACCGTTCATCAAAGACATGTGTAGAAGCACAGCGCTAGGAGAAACGACCGTTTCTCGACGTTTTCTAACTCAGGGAACAAGTTGCACACTTCTGAGATGCATTTAGGCAACTTTGTCAGACATGAGTTTTTTGCCTAAAGAGACGTGCTTTAGAACGCACTAGATTTGCCTATTTGCGCAGTAGTACAGATTCTGAGTATGTAACTGGGTTTGATGAAATCATCATTTCTCTAGCTTCCCTGTGAGTAGGGAAGCTCAGTTTTAGTCACAGTAGCTCCCACAAGTATCTCCTCAGCGTGGTCCCATTTCCTTAGAAACAGTGTATTTGCTGGGAGAAAAGTGCATTACTGTGCCCTTTCACCGTTCAGCAAAGACATGTGTAGAAGCACAGCGCTAGCAGAAACGACCGTTTCTCGACGTTTTCTAACTCAGGGAACAAGTTGCACACTTCGCAGATGCATTTGAGCAACTTCGTAAGAAGCGGGTTTTTTGCCTAAAGAGACGTGCTTTAGAACGCGCTAGTTTTGCCTATTTGCGCAGAAGTACAGATTCTGAGTATGTAACTGGGTTTGATGAAATCAGCATTTCTCTTGCTTCCCTGTGCCTAGGGAAGCTCAGTTTTAGTCACAGTAGCTCCTACACATGTCTCCTCAGCGTGTTCCCATTTCCTTAGAAACAGTGTATTTGCTGGGAGAAAAGTGCATTACTGTGCCCTTTCACCGTTCAGCAAAGATATGTGTAGAAGCACAGCGCTAGCAGAAACGACCCTTTCTCGACGTTTTCTAACTCAGGGAACAAGTTGCACACTTCAGAGATGCCTTTAGGCAACCTTGTCAGACATGAGTTTTTTGCCTAGAGACGTGCTTTAGAACGAACTAGGTTTTCCTATTTGCGCAGTAGTACAGATTCTGAGTATGTAACTGGGTTTGATGAAATCAGCATTTCTCTTGCTTCCCTGTGCCTAGGGAAGCTCAGTTTTAGTCACAGTAGCTCCCACAAGTGTCTCCTCAGCGTGGTCCCATTTCCTTAGAAACAGTGTATTTGCTGGGAGAAAAGTGCATTACTGTGCCCTTTCACCGTTCAGCAAAGACATGTGTTAGAAGCACAGCGCTAGCAGAAACGACCGTTTCTCGACGTTTTCTAACTCAGGGAACAAGTTGCACACTTCGCAGATGCATTTGAGCAACTTCGTAAGAAGCGGGTTTTTTGCCTAAAGAGACGTGCTTTAGAACGCGCTAGTTTTGCCTATTTGCGCAGTAGTACAGATTCTGAGTATGTAACTGGGTTTGATGAAATCAGCATTTCTCTTGCTTCCCTGTACGTAGGGAAGCTCAATTTTAGTCACAGTAGCTCCCACAAGTGTCTCCTCAGCGTGGTCCCATTTCCTTAGAAACAGTGTATTTGCTGGGAGAAAAGTGCATTACTGTGCCCTTTCACCGTTCAGCAAAGACATGTGTAGAAGCACAGCGCTAGCAGAAACGACGGTTTCTCGACGTTTTATTACTCAGGGAACAAGTTGCACACTTCTGAGATGCATTTAGGCAACTTTGTCAGACATGAGTTTTTTGCATAAAGAGACGTGCTTTAGAACGCACTAGGTTTGCCTATTTGCGCAGTAGTACAGATTCTGAGTATGTAACTGGGTTTGATGAAATCATCATTTCTCTAGAATCCCTGTGCGTAGGGAAGCTCAGTTTTAGTCACAGTAGCTCCCACAAGTATCTCCTCAGCGTGGTCCCATTTCCTTAGAAACAGTTTATTTGCTGGGAGAAAAGTGCATTACTGTGCCCTTTCACCGTTCAGCAAAGACATGTGTAGAAGCACAGCGCTAGCAGAAACGACCGTTTCTCGACGTTTTCTAACTCAGGGAACAAGTTGCACACTTCGCAGATGCATTTGAGCAACTTCGTAAGAAGCGGGTTATTTGCCTAAAGAGACGTGCTTTAGAACACGCTAGTTTTGCCTATTTGCGCAGTAGTACAGATTCTGAGTATGTAACTGGGTTTGATGAAATCAGCATTTCTCTTGCTTCCCTGTGCCTAGGGAAGCTCAGTTTTAGTCACAGTAGCTCCCACATGTGTCTCCTAAGCGTGGTCCCATTTCTTGAGAAACAGTTTATTTGCTGGGAGAAAAGTGCATTACTGTACCCTTTCACCGTTCAGCAAAGACATGTGTAGAAGCACAGCGCTAGCAGAAACGACCGTTTCTCGACGTTTTCTAACTCAGGGAACAAGTTGCACACTTCAGAGATGCATTTAGGCAACCTTGTCAGACATGAGTTTTTTGCCTAAAGAGACGTGCTTTAGAACGAACTAGGTTTTCCTATTTGCGCTGTAGTACTGATTCTGAGTATGTAACTGGGTTTGATGAAATCAGCGTTTCTCTTGCTTCCCTGTGCCTAGGGAAGCTCAGTTTTAGTCACAGTAGCTCCCACAAGTGTCTCCTCAGCGTGTTCCCATTTCCTTAGAAACAGTGTATTTGCTGGGAGAAAAGTGCATTACTGTGCCCTTTCACCGTTCAGCAAAGATATGTGTAGAAGCACAGCGCTAGCAGAAACGACCCTTTCTTGACGTTTTCTAACTCAGGGAACAAGTTGCACACTTCAGAGATGCCTTTAGGCAACCTTGTCAGACATGAGTTTTTTGCCTAAAGAGACGTGCTTTAGAACGAACTAGGTTTTCTTATTTGCGTTATAGTACAGATTCTGAGGATGTAACTGGGTTTGATGAAATCAGCATTTTTCTTGCTTCCCTGTGTGTAGGGAAGCTCAGTTTTAGTCACAGTAGCTCCCACAAGTATCTCCTCAGCGTGGTCCCATTTCCCTAGAAACAGTGTATTTGCTGGGAGAAAAGTGCATTACTGTGCCCTTTCACCGTTCAGCAAAGACGTGTAGAAGCACAGCGCTAGCAGAAACGACCGTTTCTCGACGTTTTCTAACTCAGGGAACAAGTTGCACACTTCGCAGATGCATTTGAGCAACTTCGTAAGAAGCGGGTTTTTTGCCTAAAGAGACGTGCTTTAGAACGCGCTAGTTTTGCCTATTTGCGCAGAAGTACAGATTCTGAGTATGTAACTGGGTTTGATGAAATCAGCATTTCTCTTGCTTCCCTGTGCCTAGGGAAGCTCAGTTTTAGTCACAGTAGCTCCCACATGTGTCTCCTAAGCGTGGTCCCATTTCTTGAGAAACAGTTTATTTGCTGGGAGAAAAGTGCATTACTGTACCCTTTCACCGTTCAGCAAAGACATGTGTAGAAGCACAGCGCTAGCAGAAACGACCGTTTCTCGACGTTTTCTAACTCAGGGAACAAGTTGCACACTTCAGAGATGCATTTAGGCAACCTTGTCAGACATGAGTTTTTTGCCTAAAGAGACGTGCTTTAGAACGAACTAGGTTTTCCTATTTGCGCTGTAATACTGATTCTGAGTATGTAACTGGGTTTGATGAAATCAGCATTTCTCTTGCTTCCCTGTGCCTAGGGAAGCTCAGTTTTAGTCACAGTAGCTCCCACAAGTGTCTCCTAAGCGTGGTCCCATTTCCTGAGAAACAGTTTATTTGCCGGGAGAAAAGTGCATTACTGTGCCCTTTCACCGTTCATCAAAGACATGTGTAGAAGCACAGCGCTAGGAGAAACGACCGTTTCTCGACGTTTTCTAACTCAGGGAACAAGTTGCACACTTCTGAGATGCATTTAGGCAACTTTGTCAGACATGAGTTTTTTGCCTAAAGAGACGTGCTTTAGAACGCACTAGATTTGCCTATTTGCGCAGTAGTACAGATTCTGAGTATGTAACTGGGTTTGATGAAATCATCATTTCTCTAGCTTCCCTGTGAGTAGGGAAGCTCAGTTTTAGTCACAGTAGCTCCCACAAGTATCTCCTCAGCGTGGTCCCATTTCCTTAGAAACAGTGTATTTGCTGGGAGAAAAGTGCATTACTGTGCCCTTTCACCGTTCAGCAAAGACATGTGTAGAAGCACAGCGCTAGCAGAAACGACCGTTTCTCGACGTTTTCTAACTCAGGGAACAAGTTGCACACTTCGCAGATGCATTTGAGCAACTTCGTAAGAAGCGGGTTTTTTGCCTAAAGAGACGTGCTTTAGAACGCGCTAGTTTTGCCTATTTGCGCAGAAGTACAGATTCTGAGTATGTAACTGGGTTTGATGAAATCAGCATTTCTCTTGCTTCCCTGTGCCTAGGGAAGCTCAGTTTTAGTCACAGTAGCTCCTACACATGTCTCCTCAGCGTGTTCCCATTTCCTTAGAAACAGTGTATTTGCTGGGAGAAAAGTGCATTACTGTGCCCTTTCACCGTTCAGCAAAGATATGTGTAGAAGCACAGCGCTAGCAGAAACGACCCTTTCTCGACGTTTTCTAACTCAGGGAACAAGTTGCACACTTCAGAGATGCCTTTAGGCAACCTTGTCAGACATGAGTTTTTTGCCTAAAGAGACGTGCTTTAGAACGAACTAGGTTTTCCTATTTGCGCAGTAGTACAGATTCTGAGTATGTAACTGGGTTTGATGAAATCAGCATTTCTCTTGCTTCCCTGTGCCTAGGGAAGCTCAGTTTTAGTCACAGTAGCTCCCACAAGTGTCTCCTCAGCGTGGTCCCATTTCCTTAGAAACAGTGTATTTGCTGGGAGAAAAGTGCATTACTGTGCCCTTTCACCGTTCAGCAAAGACATGTGTTAGAAGCACAGCGCTAGCAGAAACGACCGTTTCTCGACGTTTTCTAACTCAGGGAACAAGTTGCACACTTCGCAGATGCATTTGAGCAACTTCGTAAGAAGCGGGTTTTTTGCCTAAAGAGACGTGCTTTAGAACGCGCTAGTTTTGCCTATTTGCGCAGTAGTACAGATTCTGAGTATGTAACTGGGTTTGATGAAATCAGCATTTCTCTTGCTTCCCTGTGCGTAGGGAAGCTCAATTTTAGTCACAGTAGCTCCCACAAGTGTCTCCTCAGCGTGGTCCCATTTCCTTAGAAACAGTGTATTTGCTGGGAGAAAAGTGCATTACTGTGCCCTTTCACCGTTCAGCAAAGACATGTGTAGAAGCACAGCGCTAGCAGAAACGACGGTTTCTCGACGTTTTATTACTCAGGGAACAAGTTGCACACTTCTGAGATGCATTTAGGCAACTTTGTCAGACATGAGTTTTTTGCATAAAGAGACGTGCTTTAGAACGCACTAGGTTTGCCTATTTGCGCAGTAGTACAGATTCTGAGTATGTAACTGGGTTTGATGAAATCATCATTTCTCTAGAATCCCTGTGCGTAGGGAAGCTCAGTTTTAGTCACAGTAGCTCCCACAAGTATCTCCTCAGCGTGGTCCCATTTCCTTAGAAACAGTTTATTTGCTGGGAGAAAAGTGCATTACTGTGCCCTTTCACCGTTCAGCAAAGACATGTGTAGAAGCACAGCGCTAGCAGAAACGACCGTTTCTCGACGTTTTCTAACTCAGGGAACAAGTTGCACACTTCGCAGATGCATTTGAGCAACTTCGTAAGAAGCGGGTTTTTTGCCTAAAGAGACGTGCTTTAGAACACGCTAGTTTTGCCTATTTGCGCAGTAGTACAGATTCTGAGTATGTAACTGGGTTTGATGAAATCAGCATTTCTCTTGCTTCCCTGTGCCTAGGGAAGCTCAGTTTTAGTCACAGTAGCTCCCACATGTGTCTCCTAAGCGTGGTCCCATTTCTTGAGAAACAGTTTATTTGCTGGGAGAAAAGTGCATTACTGTACCCTTTCACCGTTCAGCAAAGACATGTGTAGAAGCACAGCGCTAGCAGAAACGACCGTTTCTCGACGTTTTCTAACTCAGGGAACAAGTTGCACACTTCAGAGATGCATTTAGGCAACCTTGTCAGACATGAGTTTTTTGCCTAAAGAGACGTGCTTTAGAACGAACTAGGTTTTCCTATTT